>NC_090657.1:224935383-224941431 GCF_040937935.1 Hyperolius riggenbachi | reverse complement strand
CCGAGCCACTTTGTTGTCACTTGCCTTATAACACGGTACTCCTTGCCTTATAATACGGTACTCCATCGTGCTGGAAAATGCATTGTTCATCACCCAACTGTTGTTGGATTGTTGGAAGATGTTGCTGTTGGAGGCTGTTTTGGTACCATTCTTTATTTGTGGCTTTGTGTGTTTTTTGTTTTGGTTTTTTTGGGGCAAAATTGTGAGTGAGCCCACTCTGTTGGATGGGAAGCAACCCCACACATGAATGGTGTCAGATATATTGGTAGGTGAACAGAGGCGCCAGAAGGATAAAAGTACATAACAGTTTTAAAAATTGCTGGGAGGAAGTGGTGGACTCGCCTCCGTTAAAGCAGACACCAAGGACTGTAAATATATAGATATACATATTTATTGAAAATACCCCAAAGATGCAACGCGTTTCGTGGGCACAGCCCACTTCTTCAGGCAATAAGCAGGGGATAAACAGCAATTCAGTTATAGCAAGCAGAGCACCTCTGCTTGCTGTTGTTTATCCCCTGCATATTGCCTGAAGTCTTGCTGTGCCCGCGAAACGCTTTGCATCTTTGGGGTATTTTCAATAAATGTGTGTATCTATCTATATATTTACAGTCCTTGGTGTCTGCTTTAACGGAGGCGAGTCCTCCACTTCCTCCCAGCAATTTTTTAAAACTGTTATGTACTTTTATCCTTCTGGCGCTTCTGTTCACCTACCAATATATTTGAGTCCACCTTAGGTGGAGGGGTGATCTACCCCCCTTTCTTCCTATCTACAGAGAATGACTTCTTAATCCTGAGTGAGGATAGGTCTAATCTCCTCACCTGCCTAATGAGTGGTTACCTAGGTGGTAACCCGTGTTTGTGAGGATTACCATCTCACTGTTTCATTTATCCAATCAATTTTGACCTACTACACCATATTGGGCTCTCGATTTTCTCTTCAACTTTATGAATGGTGTCAGGATGCTTTACTGTTGGCATGACACAGGACTGGTGGTAACGCTCACCTTTTTCTTCTCCTGACTAGCCTTTTTCCAGATGGCCCAAACAATTGAAAAGGGGCTTCATTAGAGAATATGACTTTGCCCCAGTCCTCAGCAGTCCAGTCACCATACTTTCTGCAGAAGATCAATCTGTACCTGATGTTTTTTTGGGGGGAGAGAAGTGGCTTCTTTGCTGCCCTTCTTAACACCAGGCCATCTTCTAAATTCTTCACCTCACTGTGCGTTCAGATGCGCTCACACCTGCCTGCTGCCATTCCTGAGCAACCTCTGCACTGGTTCCATGCCGATCACGCAGCTGAAACCTCTTTAGGAGACTATCCTGGCACTTGGTGGACTTTCTTGGATGCCTGAAGCCTTCTTACCAAGAACTGAACCTTTTTTCTTGACATTGTTGATGATTGTATAAATTGTTGATTTAGGTGCAATCTTAGCCACAATATCCTTGCCTGTGAAGCTTTTTTTTTTTTTCTATACATTGATGGCTACATGTGTTTCTTTGCTGGTCACCATGGTTAACAATGGAAGGTCAATAATTTCAAGCATCACCCTCTTTTTAACATGTCAAGTCTGCCATTCTAACCCAAGCAGTCTAATGATCTCCAGCTTTGTGCTCAACATTCTCAACTGAGTTAATTACTGCAATGTTCTCAGCAGGTCCTTCGGTACCGATGTAGGTATATGTCTGTTTATCTATGTATGTGTGTTTATTGTATTTATAAAGCGCCAATATATTATGCAGCACTGGACATTAATTTAGGTTATGAACAGAACAGGACAGGACAGGACAGGACAGGACCTTTGTGGGTCTAGAGTGAAGACAGGAAGCAGTAATGGCCTGGAGGTGCCTGGCTGGCCCCGACCCGCGGTCCGCAGCGTCGGCACCCCAGGCCTGCGGCCTGGAGGTGCCTGGCTGGCCCCGACCCGCGGTCCGCAGCGTCGGCACCCCAGGCCTGCGGCCTGGAGGTGCCTGGCTGGCCCCGACCCGCGGTCCGCAGCGTCGGCACCCCAGGCCTGCGGCCTGGAGGTGCCTGGCTGGCCCCGACCCGCGGTCCGCAGCGTCGGCACCCCAGGCCTGCGGCCTGGAGGTGCCTGGCTGGCCCCGACCCGCGGTCCGCAGCGTCGGCACCCCAGGCCTGCGCATTTTCAGCTGCTTTTGAGAATTCTAAAATAATGTGGAGAACTGCAGTGCATTTTTGGAACTCTTGGAGTGCTGTTGAGCAGACAGGTAGTGCATAAAAAGGCAATTTTAAGCCTTTGTTCTGTGTGTTTAGGTGGGAGCCGTGAGAGTCTCTAGTTCAGAATCATCACGATGGCGACAGACCGTGCTGAGCGAGAGGAAGATGGCAGCCCGGAGATTGTATTGAGCGGTAACATCTTGGGATCTTTTACGGAGAGCAAACGGACACGAGACCTGATTGTCAACCTGCAGATGTCCTGTATGGAGCCGGTGAGCAGAGAGGTGTGCGCACAGAGGTTTAATGGTGAGTGAAGCAGTCTGCGAATCACTAGATCCATATGTGTGTGACTGCGGGACATAGTGAGTCCTGCTGATCCAGAATCTGTTTGTGGGTAGGGGTGGAGGGGGGATTGCTGGGGTAATAGATTGAACTCTGCACTTGGGGATTAGGCAGGGGTAGGAGACGAGAAGCCTGTATGTTCCTTGTCTGAGTCTCACCATCCTCTCCTTTCATTGTAGTTATGGACAATTATCAGGAGCAGCCTCACCTTCTGGATCCACATCTAGGTAAGTTATTTTCATAACCATAGACAACAGAGTCGGGGCCAGCAAGGCACCTCCAGGCTGCAGAGAAATGTTGCTAATGTTAATAAGTGTGGAGCCAGTTGACACTTCACTTTGTAAACAGATCACTTTGTAAACAGATCACTTTGTGAACCTGTCAGGGACGCTATATCAGGATCATGGGTTCAAAGTGATGGGTTCAGATCAGGGTCATGGCTACAGAGTCATTGCTGCAGATCAGGTTCATAGTGTCAGAACAGGGTCAGGACTCCAGTCAGTGGCTCAGATAAGTCATGCCGTGGAGTCGTGGGTTCAGATCAGGGGTGTGGCTCCAGAGTCATGGGTTCAGATCAGGGGTGTGGCTCCAGAGTCATGGGTTCAGATCAGTCATGGGCTCAGATCAGGATAATGGTGTTTACATTTTGAACCAATTTCTGACTCTGATGCCTATTATAATTTGTATGTAATCAAAAGTAAACCCATTCAGTTATAACGTTTTTTTTATTATTACTATTTAGTATTTATATAGCTCCGACACCTTACGCAGAGCTGTACTCAGTATATTGTCTTGTCACTTAACCTTTTCAGCCGCGCGGACGTGAGCAGCGGCAAGTGCTAGAGCCGCAGGGACGCGCTAGTCACGTCCCTGCAGTTTGGGTGGTCTGCAGGCGATCGTGCGGGCAGATGCCCGCGATCGCGCTGCTGCTGCTAGCAGAGGGGATTGGCTGCAGGGGACAAAAGTCCCCTGTGCCAATCCGAGCATGTCCGCCGAGAATAAACACTGTTTTTGTTCAAAAACAGTGTTTATTCTGTAAATGGAGCCGCCGCGCTATCTCCCGCCGCGATTTCCGCCGGTTTCCGCCGCCCGATCGTTAAATAACTTCCCCGCCGCTGCTGTGATCGGAGGCTTCTGATGGAAGCCTACGTCACTTCCCTGGTTACAATGTAGTGATACATTGTATCCCCATTAGCGTACATTGTACGCTAATGGGATTTTTGCTCAGTAGGGACATCTTGTGGCCAAATAGTATAACACACCTACTAACTTTGGGGAATAAAAATAAATGGTTATTTATGTCAAGAGGACATAAAATTAATAAATATTGGGCTAAAAATTAGTGATGGATGTAAAACTGAAAAAGTGCACCTTTATTTTCAAATAAAATATTGTCACCATACATTAAACTAGGGGTATAATTTTAACATTTAAATAATGAAGACAAATCGCCAAATAAAATGTGTGGATTTTAGTTATGGTTAATTATTTTAACACTGTAATGGCTGAAAACTGAAAAATAATGCATTTTTTTATTATTATTCCCATTATAATACAGTTAGATTAAAATAATTCTTAGCATAATTTACCCCACAAAGAAAGCCTAATTGCTGGCGGAAAAAACAAGGTATAGATCATTTTGCTGTGATAAGTACTGATAAAGCTATTGGGGAATGAAAGGGAGAAGCGCTGACAGGTGAAAATTCCTCTCGTCCATAAGGTGAAAAATCCCCGCGGGCTGAAATGGTTAAAGAGGAATGTTAGCCAAGGAATAAACTCCATTCCAGTCAGTAGCTGATACCCCCTTTCCCCTGAGAAATCTTTCCCTTTTCTCTAATAGATCATCAGGGGAGTCTGTATGGCTGATATTGTGGTGAAACCCCTCCCATAGTGTAATGTCAGGGCCATGGTCCTGACCGTTTGCTTTCTGAGAACCTCATTGCATTGTGGGAAAGAATGGCTTGTTCCAACTGTCAAGCAAGCAGTATTTCACTCTGTGCATGGAACTCTCAGTAATGAACATTCCGCACAGATCACCTGGCAGAACTAAAGACGTCACAACCAGTGATACATTTCAGAATGTTAATCAGGGAGAGGAAAGATTTTTACAATGGGAAAACACTGACTAAATAATCTGTAAATACTATTGTAAACCAATGTTTCTCAAACCTGTCCTCGTGACTCCCCAGCGGTGCACGGTTTGCAGGCAACCTCACTTATGCACAGGTGGGGTAGTTAGTGTCTCAGCTTGGTGGATTGCATGTAGCTGAGACACTAATTACCCCACCTGTGCATAAGTGAGGTTGCCTGCAAACCATGCGCTTTTGGGGAGTCATAAGGACAGGTTTGAGAAACTCACAATAAGCAATTTTATTGTTGTTTTCACTACAATTCCTATTTTACTGTCCCTCAGAGGGGCTCCCAATTGAATGCCTACCATAGCCCCATGTCTATATTGTGTAGTGTATGTATCATAGTCTGTATGTTTTTGGGATGTGGGAGGAAACTGGAGTGCCCGGGGGAAACCCATATAGACACGGGGAGAACATACAAACTCTGTCCTTTGTTATAAGGTTACTGAATAGCCAATAAGATGCAAATAATTCATAGATGTAGAATTATGCAACCTTCTGGTTAGTTCATTTAAATTGCATATATTTGCATAATTCTGCATAATCTCAGTTTTATTTGCATCTCATTAACCACTGACACGTCTATAGCCTTTCATTTGTGAGGGTTGTATATTATCTGAAGTATTCACACTGGCAGGGATGACACGCCTTGCATGGTAGGAAATGTATATTTACCATTTATTTCCTGTATGTGTGTGTAATTGGAGGAGGTTGGACATGCTGTGGATAAAGAAATCTGAGTTGGGAGTTTTTCTTGTCCGAAGCCCTGCATAGCAGTGTGAGTTATGGGCCCAGCACACTTCCGTTGCACTGTGAGCTTGCTTTTGACATACTAAAGATCGATCGATTTATTTTTTTTAGTATGTCAAAAGTAAGCTCACAGTGCAGCGGAAGTGTGCTGGGCCCGTAACCCAGAGGTTGATGTATCAAAACCATCCTCTGCTAGGCATTAATTCATTTTTGCACCTCACTTTATCGCATGGGTAAAACGGTTTCCATAGCCCTGTAAGAGAAAGTGTGATAAGGGCCCTGCCGTAACATAGATATTACGGTAGCTAAGACTACTCCTGGGCTTTTCTTGTGGTTGAAGAGGTGAGTGAACTGTGACACCACACTTAAAACAAAAAACAAAACAAAAACAAAAAACACAGCAAACCGAGAAGCTTCCCCATATTGGAACATTGGATTTGGTAAAGTCTTAAGCCAATGTGTTGACTCACCACACAGCCCTGCACCTGGCATGTGTCTCGTATGACTGTCTATAAGTAAGCTTTAGGTTAGCAGGAATGGTTGCATGGCCACCTAGCTTTTCATCCTTCCCACCCTTGCCCTGGAATCTTCCAGACTTCATAGTGCTGTCCTTTGCTGTGTGTGTGGTTGTTGGTATAGTGGTGA
>NC_090657.1:224887883-224930383 GCF_040937935.1 Hyperolius riggenbachi | reverse complement strand
CGTCCCTTCACCCGACAGAGCTCTGAGCTATATTAGCTCAGAGCTCTCGAAAGCATCTTTGTATTTGGGCTCCAAGGAGCCCCATTGGTCCTTAGCAGACCAATGGGGTTCCTTCAAATCAGAAGGAACCCCATTGGTCTGCTAAGGACCAATGGGGCTCCTTGGAGCCCAAATACAAAGATGCTTAGAGAGCTCTGAGCTATAGCTCAGAGCTCTGTCGGGTCCTGCAGCACAGACGCGGTGGCGGCGGTGAGTGACGTTGGGTGCGGCGTAGTTACAATGTAACAAAGTTGTTACATTGTAATAACTTTGTTACATTGTAACTGATTAGTATATTTCCGAGGATATTGCGTGGGAACTGGCTTTTAAAGGGACAGGTAAGTATTAATGGTTAATTAAGAATATTAAAGGACTTTTTTCGTGGTTATGTTTTTTGTTCAATTAAAATACTTTGTCTATGTGTTTGTGTGTTTATTTACTTTTAACTCTTAAAGGAAATGGGTAAGGGGTACTACAAGTACCTCTATACTCATTTCTCCTGGGAGGGGGGTGGGCATCTGGGGGACCCCTTTTTAAAGGGGACTCCCAGATGCCACCATGAACCCCTCCCCAGGAAATCGCGGCCTCCACCTCCACCGCCCATCGGAGGTGGAGAAGAGCCCCTTGTCCTTGGATTGGACGAGGGCTCGGAGGGGGAGGGGAAAGCTTGGCTGCCCCTCCCCTTCCGAGACCCCCCAATCCATGGACCATGCGGGCTGGTATAGTCAGGGTGCGGAGCCCCACGCGGCCGGTGCTTCGCATTCTGGCTATCCCAGTCTGCATGGGGGACAAGGGGTTAAAGAGGTCTGGGAGGGGGGACCCCACGTCGTTTTTTTTTTTTATATTTCCCACACTCAGAACGAAGTAAGTAAAACTCTTCCCACTTGGGGGAATCTATGAAAATAAAACACTATTGTTACCTGTGCAAAAAAAACTGACATTTTCCGCATTTAAAAGACATTTTCGCCCTTGAAACTTAAAAATCGATTTTCTCAAAAACTATAAGGTCTTTTTGAGAAAAAATTTTTTCCTCTTATTCCCACTGATCCCCTTAATATCCCCTGTGAATTTGGTGTTCCTAAATTTTAAGCAGGCTTTGCTATTAACCGTTAAAGTCGGCGGGTTTTTAAATGTATATATTTTTCCTTTGAAACTTTAACATCGATTTTCTCAAAAACTATAAGGTCTTTTTGAAAAAAATTTTTTTCTTCTTATTCCTTCTGATCTCCTTAATATATTCTCCAAATTTGAGGCTCTTAGCACTTAAGGGGGCTTTGCTATTAACCCTTAAATTCGGCAGCTTTTTTATATTATACAGGAGCGTAATATTACGCGATTACGGCAGACTGTGTAATTTCAATGGGAGTTTACTGTCTTACGCGTAATTTGTTACGCGTAAAACGTAACCCTACGGTCTACGCGTAATTAATTACGCGTAATACCGTAACCTTACACGTAACGCTTACGGTGCATTTGTAGTGAATTACGATGCGTAATTACGCTAATGCGTAATTTCGGCCCAGCACTGATTTTTGCCCATCCATCTTTAGCAATAAGCTCCAAATCATTCAAGTTGAAGGGTCTTCTTGCCATCACCCTGATCTTTAGCTCCCTCCACAGATTCTCAATTAGTTTCAAGCAGGGAAGGTCGTAGTCAGCCAACTTCGCTGCGCTGGAACTACACGTAATTTTACGCAATTACGCTTTGCCAAACTACGGCTTTCGAAATCAAATTTTTGGAGGCAGAAAAGGCACAAACTGCAATGGGAATGGGTGCAGCATCTTCAGACGCTTTCTCCCTTGCACCTTCACAGCCACCCTTCTCCACTCTACCTCTAACCTTGAGCGGTTCCTGCTCATCTGCCCTCAACAGTCAGGTGTCTGTGAAGGGAATCCTTGAGCGGAAGAAGCCAATTTCTGCCAGTCACCCTCTTGCCCGGCGTCTGACAGCTGGCTTGGCGGAACTGTTAGCTCGTCAGCTGTTACCATACCAGCTGGTGGACTCTGAGGCCTTCCGTAAATTTGTGGCCATTGGGACTCCACAGTGGAAGATACCAGGCCGCAATTATTTCTCTAAAAAGGCGATACCCAAACTGTGCCGTGAAGTTGAGAGGCAAGCGGTGTCATCTCTGGCACACAGCATTGGGTCAAGGGTCCACCTGACCATGGATGCCTGGTCTGCCAAGCACGGTGAGGGCAGGTACTTTACTTACACAGCCCATTAGGTCAACCTGGTGACCGCTGGCAAGCAGGGAGTACGTGGCTGTGCAGTGACCAACTTGTGACACCTCCACGGCTTGCAGGCAGGCCTCCTGCCACCTCCTCTCCTCCTGCTACATCCTCTTCACTGTCGTCATCCTCATCCTCCTCCTACTTGGTGGAGTGGCAGTTCAACTCTGGTGGTGCTGTGATCTCCTCTCCAGCTACACAGCCCCAGTTCCCCAGGGCCTATGCTGTATGCCAGGTACGACGGTGTCATGCCATCTTAGACATGTCTTGCCTCAAAGCGGATGAGTCACACTGGAGCAGCTCTCCTGGCTGCTCTTAACAAACAGGTGGATCAGTGGCTGACCCTGCACCAGCTGGAGATCGGCAACGTGGTGTGTGATAACAGCAGCAATCTCATTTCCGCTTTGAATTAAGAAAACTGACACGTACCCTGCATGGCACGTGCTGAATCGAGTCATTTAAAGATTTGTGTCAAAGTACCCAGGCTTAGAGGACATCCTGAAGCAGGCCAGGAAGTTGAGTGGGCATTTCAGGCGGTCTTACATGGCCATGGCACACTTTGCGAATATTCAGCGGAGAAAAAAGTTCGCTGGAATTCGACCCTCCTTATGTTCTCTCATCTGCTAGAACAGGAGAAAGCTGTCACTCGGTACCTCTACAATTACAGTAGAAGGACACACTCTGGGGAAATGGGGATGTTCTGGCCCAACAACTGGACACTCATGTGAAATGCATGCAGGCTCATGCAGCCGTTTGATGAGGTGACCAACCTGCTGAGTCACAGTGAAGGCACCATCAGCGACTTGATCCCGTACGCTAACTTCCTGGAGCGTTCCGTGCGTAGAGTGGTGGATCAAGCAGTGGAGGAGCGTAAACAAGAAAAATTACAGGAGGAAGTATTGTGGGATCAATTCTCATCAGAACCAGATGTTTCCTCAACACCTGCAGCAGCACAGAGGGAGGAGGAGGAAGAGCCATGTGGGGAAGAGGAGTCAGACTCAGGTGATAAGGAAAGTGTTTCTTTGGAGGAGGCGGCAGAAGAACAACCGCAGCAGGCGTCGCAGGGGGCTTGTGCTGCTCAACGTTCCCATGGTATTGTTGGTTGCTGGGAGGACTTGCCTTACGTCCCTGAAGAAGAGCAAGAGGAGATGGATAGTACGTCTGTATGCAACTTTGTGCAGATGGCATCTTTCATGCTGTCCAGCCTGTTGAGGGACCCCCGTATAAAAAAACTCAAACGGAATGAGCTGTGCTGGGTGGCCACACTACTAGACCCTCGGTATAGGCACAAAGTGGTGGAGATGTTTCCAAATCACCAGAAGGCTGAAAGGATGCAGCACTTGCAGAACAAGCTGTCGGCTATGCTTTACAATGCGTTTAAGGGTGATGTCACAGCACAACGCAATAAAGGTACCACTGCCAATAATCCTTCTCCCATGTCCACGCAGGCAAGGACAGGACGCTCCAGTGATCTCATGGTGATTTCTGCCCTTAAAACGCTGCTTTTTTGAGTCAAATCCAGATTTTTTTTCCCCGGTACTTTTGGCGTCCACTCTTTCCTACTCATCCATGCAAAAACTCAGATGTTAGACCCCTTGAAACACCTTTTCCATCACTTTTGTAGCCAGCATAAGTGTCTCTAGTTTTTAAAGTTCACCTCCCCATTGAATTGCCCCACTGCAGTCCATCATAAATGCAACAGCCAGAATTATCCACTTCTCCCATCCATTCCACCACGGTGGCTTCCCTCTGTGAATCCCTCCACTGGCTTCCTATCCTATTGACCTACAAATCTGTCCACAAAACCTGTCCAAGCTACATTTTTGATCTTACTCAGAGGTACACACCAGTGGTGCTCAGCAGAGCTCGAATATTCGAGTAGCTCGAATATTCGAGCTCTTTTTCAGCTATTCGAGCTCGAATACCGAGCTCGAATAGCTGCAGCTATTCGAATGGGCTATTTGAGTGAACTCTAATAGCCCACTCGCTATTCGAGCAAACAGCGCTATTCGAGCTCTAATACCGAGCTCGAATAGCGTCATAGCCCAGATTGATGTCCTTAGAGCCAATCACAGAGGGGGACCCTGGCCAGCCCCTACCCTATAAATAGCGGCCGCCATGTTCGGTTTTTCCGTCCTTGCCTGACTTTGTACAGAGAGAGATCTGCTCCTTTGTGTTTTGGCTTAGCAAGTGCTCTATAGTGGTCAACTACCTAGCGTTTTTGCTCACATACACCTGCTCTATACACCTATATTGTTGTTAGCTAGATAGAGATTGTATTTTAGTTAGTAGCTTGTGTGTTACATAGAGACAGGCAGCTGCTGCAGGCAAGCTTACACAGCTTTAGGCCTCAGGGCCTTGCCTGTGTGGGCAGCTGTCCTCCTCCTGTCCTCTGTTAGTTTATTTCTGATCTATACCAGTGTTTCTGCTGTTTATTCTACCCTGTCTTGTCCTTTACTTACTGATTGATTATTGTATTTTGTATACTGTGCTAGGGACACTCACTGTTACTGTTCATAGCTCCTGCGTGTGTGTGTGTGTGTGTGTGTGTGTGTGTGTGTGTGTGTGTGTGTGTGTGTGTGTGTGTGTGTGTGTGCACTGTCTGTACAGTACACAGTATTCCCTTCTACTGAATCATCTGATTACTACTGAATCTGATTATTGTATTTTCTAGTTCTTACTGTACTAGGGATGGACACTCAGTCACTGTTCATAGGCTAGCTCCTGTGTGTGTGTGTGTGTGTGTGTGCGCACTGTCTGTAGTGTACACACACTCTATTTCCTTCTACTGAATCTGATTACTACTGATTATTGTATTTTCTAGTTAGTGTACTAGGGGACACACTCACTGTTCACACTTACTGATTCCTAATTATTGTATTTTGTATTTGTACTGTACTAGTAATCACTTAGCGATCTAATCACTTAGTGATTAGTGTCACCTCACCCACCAACCCACTCCATTAATATACCCCACTTTTTCACCCACCCTTTTAAAAAACTTTTTTGTTTACGCCGAAAACATTTAAGATGTCTGGAAGTGGCAGCCAGCGCGGTTTGGGCAAGGGGAAGGGCAGCAAGGGAATCAGGAGGAGAGGGAGCAGCATTGTGGCAAGCCGCGGCCGCGCCACCATGCACAGTTCCGCAGCAGCTGCTGCGTCAGTGGCTAACATTCCGCCTATAGCCACTGGCCGTGGACGCCTTGGGCGCCGCCCAGCAGGAGTAACTCTTGCTGCAGAGACGCAGCAGCAGCGTGTAGTACCTGCTCCTATTTTCCTCCAGCCGGGTCGGAAACGTCCCATTGAGGAAAAGGATGCAGCCACTGTGGTGCAACTGATGACGGAGGATGAGCAGCCCGCCATCAGCTCTGCATCCGAGGCCTCCACCCTCACCACCACCACCACCCCTGTTCGCAGCAGCCGCCCAGCAGGGCCTAGGGAGGAGGCCAGTTCACCGTCAGTTGGCGATCTGTCATTCAGCAGTCTTTTGACCCCAGGCATCATGAGTCAATTGTCTGCTGTTGTTGGCGATTTGGAGGAGGAGATGCTGATGGGCACTTTGGGGGATGAGGGATTGGACAGCAAGACTGTGGCGACAGTCAAGCAGCCCATCCACGCATCAGGAGAGGAGTTTGGGGGGTCATCATCCCAGCAGGACATGTTTCAAGAGGGGGAGGATGATGATGACGTGGTGACAGACAAATACTGGGTGCCGCCACCACCAGCACCTGGGGATGTCATCAGCAGCTCTGAGGAGGATGCGCTTGTGGGCCTTGCAAGGAGGCGCATCATTGCAAGCATTGGCAGCAGTAGGCAGGTCCCACAGCCTGCTGGTGTGTCAGGCTCAGCAGCAGCAGCATCTGCCAGTACCACCACCAGCTGCACCCAAGCCCCCTCCCCAACCACCACAGGGAGACAGGCAGCAGCGGCTCCAGGCCGTAGGGGGCTTTTCTTGTCACCAATCTGGCAATTTTTCACCATGCCCACAGTTGACAGCAAGTACGCCACTTGCAACCACTGTCAGCGGAAGTTGAGCAGAGGTGCAGACCCCTTAAAGTTCAGCACCAGCTCTCTGATCAACCATCTTGCTGCTAAACATTACCACCAGCATGAGGAGTTACAGAGGCTGAAGGCATCTGGTGCTGGCAGTGGCACCACACCCATCACTGCACAGCCTTCAGCAGCAGCAACAGCAGCCACCCGCCCTCCTGCGCCTCCAGCAGCACCAGCAGGAGTGAGGAAATGCACTGCTCCTCCCCCTCTGCAACTCCTGCCGCCGACACTGAGGCCTGTTCTGGCAGCCAGTCCTCAGTGGCCTCCTCTGCTGTCTCCGCTGAATCCCGTGCTAGCAAAAGGCAACACCAGAGCCTTTTGAGCGAGTCCTTCCAGGGGGTGGTTAGGGCTCTGCCTCCCAGCAGCTGTCGCGTGCGTCAGCTGAACGGCTTGCTGGCACGGGCCATGTGCTCCCAACTCCTGCCGTACACGCTCGTGCAGGAGGGGGAGCGACATGCGTGCGCTGCTTGCTTGTGCAGCCCCAGACTGGCAGCTCCCCAGCAGACACTTCTTCGCCCGCCAGGTCATGCCTGCACTGCACCGCTTTGTCATGGCCAATGTGGAGCGAGAGCTGGAGCACGTGGTTGGTGAAAGGGTCCACGTCACCATGGACTCCTGGAGCAGCCGCTTCGGGACAGGCCGCTACCTGTCCTTCACTGCCCACTGGGTCAGCTTGGTGGAAGGGGGTGAGGATGGGAGAGCAGCGGGCACAGCAGCAGCAGCAGCAATACAGTGGGTGGTGCCACCCCGCAGGGTCAGGGGAACTGCAGCAGGTTCCTCCGATCCTCTGCCATCCTCCGGCACACCTGGCCAAACCCCCCGCCTCAGCAGCAGCGTGAAGGCCCGCCACTGCCAAGCTCTGCTGCAGTTGGTCAGCCTTGGGAAGACCAAACTGACGGCAACCCATGTGTTGGCCAAACTCCAGGAGCAGGAGAGGATTTGGCTGACCCCCAGAGGCCTCAGTCGGAGAGGTGGTGGCCGACAATGGGGCCAATCTGGTTGCCGCGATCGACAGGGGAAACCTGACCCACACCCCCTGTCTTGCCCACGTGCTGAACCTGGTGGTGCAGAAGTTCTTGCGCACCTACCAGGGGATGGGCGAACTGCTGGAAATGGCAAGGAATGTTGTGCGTCACTTCCGACGCTCGGCAGCAGCCTCTGCGAGCCTGGAAGACGTGCAAAAGGAGCTGGAGCTGCCACGCCATCGGCTGATCCTTGACGTTCCAACTCGCTGGAACTCCACCCTGGCGATGTTGGAGCGTCTGGTTGAACAGAAGCACGCTGTCAACCAGTACCTTGCCCTGGCCACTGTGTCCGCCGCTCAGAAAAGGGACAAGACCAGCAACATCCCGTCCATCGTCCCCGATGACGACTGTGGGGGAACATGCAGCAGGTGTGCTTAGTGCTGGCTCCCTTTCTGCAGGCCACCAACATGGTGAGCAGGGACCATGCTATGGTGTGCGAGTGGGTGCCCCTGGTTTGTCTGCTGAACAGGGCCCTCGATGCTTTGCTGGAACAGGGAGCGGCAGCCTTGGCCCAGCAGGAGCGGCATGCAGCTGCACAGTCCACCTCTGAGGGGGAGGAGGAGGAGGACTTGGTGGAGGTCCCTGACCTTGCTGCTGATGAGGGGGATCAGCACAGTGCAGCTGAGTTGGTGCGGGGGTGGAGAGAGGATGAGGCGGCAGAGGAGGAGGATGAGGACAGCACTGCCGTCGATGTGCCAGCAGACGTGGCCCGCCTCTTCCCAATGGCAGCGCACATGCTGACGTGCCTGCGCAAGGACCCCAGGGTGATCCAGATGAAGCAGAGGGAGGACATCTGGATCAGCATGATGTTGGATCCGCGCCTCAAGGGGAAGTTGAGCCAGTTCCTGCCTCCTGCAGGAGGAGACCCAGCGCAACAAATAAGGAGCTTGAAGCAGGCCCTTGTTGAGCGCTTGGAGGAAGTCTTCCCCCAGCCTTCCACCCCCACTGTCCAGCCAGCACAGAGGCAGCAGCAGGTGCCTGCATCCAGCAGCAAGCGCCCCACAGACCTGCTGTCTCTCAGCAATGAGCTCTACAGGACTGTAGAGGCTCCAGCAGTGACTAGAGAGGAGGTGCATGCAGCAGCATCCTCCTCCGGTCACAGCCAGCGCCTGACCTGCATGGTGGCTGACTACATGGGGTCCTACAGCGGGCTTGACAGCGATGCCCCTGTTGATCCCATGGAGTATTGGGTCAAGCGCCTGGAGATCTGGAGCGAGCTGGCGCAGTACGCCCTGGAAGTGCTGTCCTGCCCCCCTTCCAGCGTGCTGTCCGAGCGCTGCTTCAGTGCAGCTGGTGGCGTGGTCACCGAGAAACGCTCACGTCTGTCTCACAAGTCTGTGGACAGACTGACGTTTCTCAAGATGAACCAGGCGTGGGTGGAAGGCGAGTTCCTGGCCCCTGTTGTCGACGAGAGGGGGACATGAACTGGCTGCCGGAACCATTGTTAATATGCCTTACCACCCTTTACCACCTCTTGGTTCCGCTCACTACTAAGCCAGCCTGGTTCAGTTTGACTATTACGTCGCCTGTAGCCACACATTTTACACCTACAGTGGGCTGCTGTGTACTGCCCTTCTGCTGGCTGGCTGTGTTTCCCACTGCCAGGGTACACAGATTTTACCTTCTGCTGCCACTCTGCCACCAGCTATTACGTCCAACAATAGCTATATGTTAAATTTGCTGTAAAAAAAAAAAAAAAAAAAAAAAAAGGGTTTAATTTTTCTGAGGTGCCCGGGTTGAAAACTGTGTTGTCCCAGTTGTGTATTGGACACGATTTGGGCTGCGCGACCGCTGTCTGGGACCTCCTGTTGTGTTTATTTACAGCCCTGGTATCACCGCTAGGTACCAGGGCTATTATGTCACGCTGCCTACCTACCTGCTGGCACACTCACACTACTCCTCCATTCCTCCTGCTGCTGCTGCTGCTGTCTGTCTGCTGTGTTTCCCACTGCCAGGGTACACAGATTTACCTTCTGCTGCCACTCTGCCACCAGCTATTACGTCCAACAATAGCTATATGTTAAATTTGCTGTAAAAAAAAATAAAAATAAAAAATAAACCATTAAAAAATAAAGGTTTAATTTTTCTGAGGTGTCCGGGTTGAAAACTGTGTTGTCCCAGTTGTGTATTGGACACGATGTGGGCTTCACGACCGCTGTCTGGAACCTCATGCTGTGTATTTACGGCCTGGTACCACCGCTAGGTACCACAGCCTATTATGTCTCGCTGCCTGCCTCATTGACTGCCTGCTGCCACACAATCATCCTCCTCCTGCTGCTGCTCTTGCTGAATTTACCTCCTGCTGTCTGTGTGTTTCCACTGCCAGGGAGCACATACAATGGCGCTTCCACCATGCACCACCAGCTATTACGCTCAAAAATAGCTGCATTTCTTTAAAAAAAAAAAAGAGGAGGAGGAGGAGGATTCTTGCATCATTCACCCCCAAAACAAGTGTTGGAAGCTATTTAAGGCCAATTCGAATAGTCAGCTCGAATAATGAGCTCGAATTTCGAGGTCTAATCGAATAGTAAAAAATATTGGATTCGAATTCGACCTAACTCGAATAATAAAAAGGGGGATCCGAGCATCCCTGGTACACACCTAACTGCTCGCTCCGCTTCTTTGATGAACTTTTCCTGGCTGCCCCCTGCATCACCCAGTCCCATGCTGCAGGCCTCCAGGACTTTTCAAGAACTGCTCCAACACTATGGAACTTCCTACCTCCACCCATTTGGGCAGCCCTCTCCTTCAACCTCTTCAAGAAGGCTCTCAAAACTCACCTTTTCACTCTGGCCTACCAACCCGTCACTAGTGCTCTAAACCCGCAGCTGAACTCTGGTCCCCTACCTTTTGTATCCCTAGCTCCGGAGCCGGATTAAGGCCAAATGGGACCCTAAGCAAAATAGCAGATCTGGGCCCTCCTTCAAGCCACCTCATGTTCCCCTCTGTTCCCCATGCCATCTCTTGTCCCCATGTCCCCTCTGTGCATCTCCTTGTGCCCCTCTGTTCTCCCTGTGCCACCTCTTGTGTCCCTCTGTTCCACTTGTGCCACTCTGTTCCCCTCATGTCCCCTCTGTACCACCTTGTAGCCCCTGTGTCACACTGCCTCAACACACACAGACACTTCCTGTCACATCACAACATGCACAGACACTGTCTGTCCCACCACAACACATAGACACTGCCTGTCACACCACAACACTGCCTTTTCCACCATACCACACAGACACTACCTGTCCTACAACAACACACACAAACACATGGGCCTCGATTCATAAAAGTGATGTCGGTAAGGTAAATCCGTGCGGGGAAACACCGCTGTCGGTATTTCAGCCTTCTGGGTGGTCATTCATAAAAATGTTTCTAGCTGTGATAGGAGTGCGGAGATATTCCGCTGTAGGCTGGCGTTAGGCTGTCGGTAGGCATGCAGAAACAGGAGAAGCTGGCCGAGTCCCTCCGTGCGGTGTTCTCTCTGCTGCTGCTTGGGAGGTCTGTCCCATTCACTGCACTGTATTCCGCACGCTTCTCGCCACATCCGAGGTAGCGGTAATCCTCGTCTGCATACCGCTTCCTCTAATCTTTATGAATTGACATTTTGTTACATTTTGTTAAGATAATCACCGCGCAAGGCGGTGATTTATCACTCTGCTCGCAAATGTCGGCTTTTCATGCAGAAAAAGCCTTTATGAATACAGATTTTGCTATGGGGTTGGTAAAGTGAGCTGTTTTCAGCATTTCCGCATGCGGGAATGCTTTATGAATTGAGGCCATAGAAACTGCAAGTTAGGTCAAAAGAAAAGCTTTATGAAATAATCCAGTCATATTTTCAGTGCTCTGAAACTGAAAGTCACAACTTTCTCTACCCCTGCCTGCTGTCCTTCTCACCATCTTTGCCTTGCAGATGTCTGATGACTGGGAGTAGGGATGCTCATTCGGATTCCGCGGAAATGCAATTTCTGAAATTCCGATCGGAAATTGCATTTCCGCATCGGAAATCGGTAACGCAAGGGCAGTAGGCGGATTTCCGCCGGAAATCCCACCCGACTTTAACATCGATTTTCTCAAAAACTTTAAGGTCTTTTTGAAAAACTTTTTTTTTTTTTTTGCATCTTGTTCAGAAGATTCTGTTTGTTTAATAAACCCTGAAAATGTGGTGTTTCTAGGACTTAAGGGGGCTTTGCTATTAACCGCTAAAGTCAGCAGATTTTTACTGTAATGTAAAATGCAGAAAATAGGCAGATGCAGATTTTCTGCATTTTACATTACAGTAAAAATCTGCTGACTTTAGCGGGTAATAGCAAAGTCCCCTTAAGTCATAGAAACACCAAATTTTCAGGGTTTAGTAAACAGAATCTTCTGAACAAGGTGTAAAAAAAGTTTTTCAAAAAGACCTTATAGTTTTTGAGAAAATCGATGTTAAAGTTGGGCAGAATTTCCGCGATTTCCGGCGGAAATTCCGCATTGGAATGTGGAAATTGGTAGCTGAATCGGTAATTGGCAATGGTGGAATGCGGATTTACCGCGGAATCGGAAATTGGCATTCTGACCATCCCTAACTGGGAGCAGTGGGAGATCGCTGCCAGACTGGTGATACAGAGAGGAGGCGGCTCATGCTGGGAGGGGTAACATGAGAGGGTGTCAGACGGCCCTTTGAAATGACTCTGGAAATGCCTGCTCTGGGAATGCCTGCTCTGGGAATGCCTGCTCTCCTCTCCTGATTCTTCATGCTGAAGCTTATATTCCTGCTGGGATGGGAGGAGAGGGCATAAAATGCAGGGAAACAGCCAGAGCACTCAGCAGACACAGGCAATTCAATGCTGCAGGAAGCATGGGCTGCTTCCGTTAGAGCAGAACATGGCTTTCTGCTGTTGCCTGGCAACACACAGCCACAGCTCAGCAGCGTCTGAGGGCTAAACTATTAACTGAAGGGGGGGGGGGGGAGAAGAACTTTAGCAGTTAAAGTAAGCAGCTCTGTTCTCCAGCGTCTTCCCTCCCCCTCTGCAGCAGGACCACACGAGCCTTGCTGTTTTTACGAGCCAGCAGCTCGGATACCAGGGCCAGATTACATGCTGATGGGGCCCCTTAGACTCTGCTGGGGCCCCAATCAGGTGATTGGAATGATTAGTGGGATAATCCGGCCCTGCCTACCTCTCCTAGATTGTAAGACTTTCAGGCAGAGTCCTCCTCCTTTTGTGTCCTACCTGATCATGCTCCTCCATTACTGTGCATCCATGACATGCATATGAGTGAACTCAGCTTGCCTATTCCCCAACCATGCTCCCATCCAGTAACTAAGCATTACCTTGTGCTCATATGGCTTGATTTACTAAACCATGATAAGTCATATCACGGCAGTTTTGCACGCATTTTCGTGTTTGCGTGCGATCAGGGGGTGAATGGATTATCTTCCAAATTAGAGCATATCGGAGGATACAAAGTCCTTCATGACCAGAGGTGGCACTGTGGAGCAAGTTTCCTGGTCCAGGTTTCCCCATTTGGGAGGCTGTATCTCTGGAGCCCTTAGCCCCAGAGACCCTACATTTCAGGTGTGTGAAGCAGAGGATAATGGCTACATGTGGGCATAATCGGGGTCATGCTAGCCCTCCAAGAACCAGAGATACTCCACCCCAAAAAAGGCATTTGATATGTATGTAGAAGGCATATTGACCTTCTTGCACTCCAAATTTGGGGTCACTGGCACCCCCAAAGCCAGAGATATACCCCACATTTTATTGCATTTCGTGCCTGCGTGCCCCCTCTTTGGGAGGCCATATCTCAGAGGCCCTTTCCTGGAGTGACCCCAAATTTCAGGTGTGGTTATTAAAGTTTAGGGGCTACACATGGGCACAGGTGTGTTCATGCTAGCGCCCCCCCCCCCCCCCCCACACACACACTCAAGAATTATAGTTACCAGGCCCCAAAAATTGAAAGAAAAATGTTCAAGTTTGAAATTGTCCAAGTTTTGGCATTCACTGTTTTTGAACCCCATGGCTCAGAGCTTAGCTTTCAATGCCAGTGCCTAGCTCAAAGCATGTTCTACATGCACTACAAATTTGGGGTATCTGACTTGCCCAGAGCCAGAGATATTGGGTTTCAAACAAGGTCAGGAACCATATACTTTTTTCAAAATAACCCCAAACAGTTTTTGGGCTCTAGCTCAGGTATACTTGGGGCCAGGGGGCCCCAAACATGTCATGTGTCTTCACCAGGTAGAGGAACACCTGCATGCCAAGCTTAGGGCCCCTGGCCTCCATAGTTCAGCATTGGGCATCAATGTCCATTTTTGGGTGGCCAGGGCACTTTCAGCAACTTCCGTTCTGTTGGTGCCAGTGGGCCCAAAATTGCTGTGTAGGGCCTTCGGGGCACCCAGAGAGTGCACAGCAAATTTGGTGTTTCTGCGACTTCAGTTCACCAGATATGGCCTTTTCCCCCAGTTACTCGGACACACTCCTGCTCCCCAACTTGTGGGAACAGTTTAGGGAGGGCCCCTTCCTATCCCGATGAGACTATACACCAGTTCCTATAGCAGTGGTGGCAAACCTATGGCACACATACCCGAGGCGGCATGAAGAGCCATCTTTGAGGGCACACGTGCTGTGCCTGCCACCACTACTGAACACTGTGCTTCCAGTGCTGTCCCCACCAATGCTGCCTGTGCCCCACTCTTTCACTTATAGTAATAGACCTCAGAATTCTGGGCAACAGCCAAGCCAGAGAGGTACACGCTACCTGCATCTAGTGTACTGCAAATGCGGAGGTGACGTCAGTCACTACCTGCATTCTGAGTACGCTGGGCACGGGCAGCGTTTGTGCTTTCTTTGGCCAAGACCATACAGCAGTTTAAGAAGAAAGGTTCCACTTATAACAGGCCCCGCCATGGTCGATGTAAGTAGTTGAGTACATGTCCTCAATGTCAAATCCACAGGTTGTCTTTTGCAAATAAACATGAGTGCTGGCAGCATTGCTGCAGAGGTTGAAGGGTTGGATGGTCTGCTTGTCAGTGCTCAGACCATATGCCGCTCACTGTATTAAACTGGTCTGAAATGTTATGTGATACTATTGGTTGCTAAGCTCTGTCCATGTCTTGGTTAGTACGTTGTGTGGTACTATTGGTTGCTAAGCTCTGTCCATGTCTTGGTTAGTATGTTGTGTGGTACTACTGGTTGCTGAGCCCTGTCCATGTTTTGGTTAGTACTTTGTGTGGTACTATTGGTTGCTGAGCCCTGTCCATGTCTTGGTTAGTACGTTGTGTGGTACTATTGGTTGCTGAGCCCTGTCCATGTTTTGGTTAGTACGTTGCATTTTACTATTGGTTGCTAAGCCCTGTCCATGTCTTGGTTAGTATGCTGCATGGTACTACTGATTGCTGAGCCCTGCCCATGTCTTGGTTAGTAGATTTCGTGGTACTATTGGTTGCTGAGCCCTGTCCATGTCTTGGTTAGTAGATTTCGTGGTACTATTGGTTGCTGAGCCCTGTCCATGTCTTGGTTAGTATGCTGCATGGTACTACTGATTGCTGAGCCCTGTCCGTTTCTTGGTTAGTATGTTGTGTGGTACTACTGGTTGCTGAGCCCTGTCCATGTCTTGGTTAGTATGTTGCATGGTACTATTGGTTGCTAAGGCCTGTCCGTGTCTTGGTTAGTATGCTGCATGGTACTACTGATTGCTGAGCCCTGTCCCTGTCTTGGTTAGTATGCTGTGTGGTACTACTGGTTGCTGAGCCCTGTCCATGTCTTGGTTAGTATGCTGCATGGTACTACTGATTGCTGAGCCCTGTCCATGTCTTGGTTAGTATGCTGTGTGGTACTACTGATTGCTGAGCCCTGTCCATGTCTTGGTTAGTATGCTGTGTGGTACTATTGGTTGCTGAGCCCTGTCCATGTCTTGGTTAGTACATTTCGTGGTACTATTGGTTGCTGAGCCCTGTCCATGTCTTGGTTAGTACATTTCGTGGTACTATTGGTTGCTGAGCCCTGTCCATGTCTTGGTTAGTACGTTGTGTGGTACTACTGGTTGCTGAGCCCTGTCCATGTCTTGGTTAGTATGCTGCATGGTACTACTGGTTGCTGAGCCCTGTCCATGTCTTGGTTAGTACATTTAGTGGTACTATTGGTTGCTGAGCCCTGTCCATGTCTTGGTTAGTACATTTCGTGGTACTATTGGTTGCTGAGCCCTGTCCATGTCTTGGTTAGTACATTTCGTGGTACTATTGGTTGGAAAGAAAATGGAGTACTTACCTTGGGGAGCTGGAAGCCTCTGGATTCTTATGATGCTTACCCCTCAGTCCTTTTCTGCCTCCTGGATCCAGCACAGAATGCCCCTGAACTCCATGTGCAGCAATATTTACCTTTTGGCTTCCAGTGCAGGGGCAGTAGAAGCTTTATGATCGGGCTCCAGCAGAAATAGCCAAGCCTCATCAGGTTTGCTCTACTGCACAGGTCTTCTTGCATGTGGCCTGTCCTGTGCCATAGAAAGAGTGGCTTATGGCACAGGTGCGGGCGATCTCGCGCAGGCGCAGTATGGCTACACTCATGTGTGAAGAGGAGCGTGGTCCCGATCCAATTACTGACGATCTTTGGAGGGTCTGCCCTCGGCGATAGAGGACCAGAGGACAGCGAGGGAAGCCTCAATAGGATCTATAAGCTTTTCTCTTCTCATGTAAGTATGTGATTTTGTTCCTGAGCTTCGGCTGGAGTACACTATAAGATGCTGACAAGACTGGCCATGTGCTTGCACTCCGGGGTCTGGAAACTTAAGGCCCGTACCCTCTACACAATTTCTACTATGATTTTTTCCAGCGACCAGAGATGTTTTTATTTGAGCAACAAATGATTATTTATGTGATCTTGCAACATGGGCACAGGCTTGTGATTATGCAAATGTTTTGCGATGCGTGGCTACAACTACGGTCATGGGGATCGGATCTTTAAAGTCCCCGATAACTCCTGTGCAAACTACCGCAATCCTCTCTTATTTGCCCCCAACGTTTGCCGTCTCGTGTACCCGCTGGCAGGGAGATGGAACGGGGGGCGTGGCTGGGATCCATCCTCCTGCGTCATCAGGTGAGTATTCAGCTTTACAATAGAGAGAAACAAGTGGAGGGGGATTCCAACAGGGCATTACCTTTTATTCTTTATTTGTGAAATATATATTTAAATATATTTTTAAAGTACTTAGAAAATGTCCAAAGACAATTTGCGCCGTATTGGTAAAAGCTGTTCTGTGTCCATCCGGGAAGTGACAAAGGACCTGACAAAGACGTGAGGACCCTGAAATGTGATGTCAGTCCTCTGGCACGCCAACAGTGTGAGGCATCTTTGATCCAGCATATGGACCATCGGGAGCTGGTAACGGCAGGCCACGGCACCGGGCAGACATGGCCACGGCACCGGGCAGACAAACTGTGCAGGACATCTCCGCCATTCCAGCACATTGATAAGCGAACTGTCTTCAGGCATCTAGTAAGTGCTTTTCATCTTTTTTTATGAATTGTGATAATAAAAGGTAATACCCTATTGGAGTGCTCCTTCTTTGCTGCAGTGTGTGATCAGCGGTCAGCGCAGGTTTAGAAAGTCATTGTATGTAGGGAATGGTAAATTCTTCACCACAATATATCAAATGCTCAGAGGTAGATATCCGCCAAACATCAAAACTAGAAAAGGCTTACCCGCTCCCAACAACCCACATTATAAGGTTGTGAAATGGCTCAGGTCACAGATAACGTCCAGGGAACATCAGACGTCGTGAAGATCCAGTGGACATCCGTATGGAGGTAAAGTTTCAGGAATTTATATAGGAAAACAAAAACAGCAATATCTAAGCGTAACCCGTTTATTTAGATAAAATTTCTTTAAAAGGCAATAGACATAAAAACGATAACTCACATACGGGGCCCATAAACAGGGAACCCCAGAAGATTAGCGCGCGTGTAATGGTCAATCGTAGACCAATAGACAATGATGCCGCCTGTTACCTTCCCGACCGGTTTCGCAGTCTTGCGTCATCAGGGGAGAAAAATTCCTAAAACTTTACCTCCATACGGATGTCCACTGGATCTTCACGACGCCTGATGTTCCCTGGACGCTATCTGTGACCTGAGCCATTTCACAACCTTATAATGTGGGTTGTTGGGAGCTGGTAAGCCTTTTCTTGTTTTGATGTTTGGCGGATACCTACCTCTGAGAATTTGATATATTGTGGTGAAGAATTTACCATTCCCTACATACAATGACTTTCTAAACCTGCGCTGACCTTTGATGTATACCTGACTTCTGAACTTTTGGACATTGTTCTTCTCAGCGGCGGTTCCATTGTCTCTTGGCGCCGATATATTTGCTACTATATAGTGTGTGATCAGAGCTGGACTTTGAGGAGCAGGACAGAGCAGGTGTTACAGTGGGCTCTTATATATATCATTGTTTGCTCATTTGAAAACTTACAATGGAACTGAGATATTTTTGGGGCAAATCTTATGTCTCTGACAATAAGCTGGCATCCCAGGGTGTTCTGGCAGTAAACTGAGATCCCAGGGTCTGACATATCGGAGTGCTCTGCTAGTAAACTGACATCCCGGGTTGCTCTGGCAGTAAACTGACATCCCAGGTTGCTCTGGCAGTAAACTGACATCCCAGGTTGCTCTGGCAGTAAACTGACATCCCAGGTTGCTCTGGCAGTAAACTGACATCCCAGGTTGCTCTGGCAGTAAACTGACATCCCAGGTTGCTCTGGCAGTAAACTGACATCCCAGGTTGCTCTGGCAGTAAACTGACATCCCAGGTTGCTCTGGCAGTAAACTGACATCCCAGGTTGCTCTGGCAGTAAACTGACATCCCAGGTTGCTCTGGCAGTAAACTGACATCCCAGGTTGCTCTGGCAGTAAACTGACATCTCGGGATGTTCTGGCAGTAAACTGGCACACCAGGGTGCTCTGGCAGTAAACTTACATCTTAGGATGCTTTGGCAGTACTCTGATATACCAGGGTGCTTTAG
Organism: Hyperolius riggenbachi; assembly: GCF_040937935.1. NCBI lineage: Eukaryota > Metazoa > Chordata > Amphibia > Anura > Hyperoliidae > Hyperolius > Hyperolius riggenbachi. The sequence goes on along the minus strand of NC_090657.1, from coordinate 224,912,049 downwards.
AAGACCAAAGTTGTAACTTGCTCCCTACAAAATAAAGTGCAACGTGCTCTGGTTGTGGAACTTCCACCCAGAAGTCCAAACATGCAGCAAAGAAGGAGTCTTGACCTGGCATTGTCTTGCAGTAAATATCAGCTCTTCTATTGAGGCATCTTGCAGGATACAGAAAAGGTCGGCAACAATGTGACATTTCAAGAGACAGCAGAGCAGCAAATCAGCCTTCATTGAACAGGGACCAATCAGAGTGCCTGGACACCTGAAGGCCAACCAACCAAATTACGGTGAGCAGTCATATCACAAGATCCCTAATAAACTGATGGATAACAAACAATGCGGGTTTAATGTACATGTTCCCACGCATGTGTATATTGCTTATTTGTTTTCCGGCACAGTCGTGAGTTGTTTTTTTTTTTACGCTTTTCATGCAATTTTTTTTTTTATTAACTTCCCATATGCCACACCCTTCCCTTTGGTGATTGGTGCTTTTTGTTTGTCTGCAGTTCCCCATCAGGTCTGTTTTGGGCTGATAGTCGGGGAGCTGTGAAAGTTTGACACCCAGGCACTTTGATTGGTCCCTGTTCTTTGAAGGGGGCTATATAAGGCTGATTTGCTGTTCTGATGTTTAGTGGGTTAGCAATCTGTGATGTTTAGAGAGGCACTTCCTCTCTTTCTCAATTGTTGCTGTCCTTTGCTGTGCCTTTAATAAAGGAGCTGATCTATACTGCAAGACGGTGCCAAGTCAAGACTCCCCCTTTGCATCCCAGGGAGCTCTGGCAGTAAACTGACATCTCCGGGTGCTCTGGCAGTAAACTGACCTGTGCCATAACCCACTCTTGCTATGGCACAGGACAGGCCAAATGCAAGAAGAGGAGTGCAGACCTGATCAGCTGAAGAGTCCGCGTACGGTAACAGGGGACTATAGGACAGTGAGGAACGCTTCATTAGGATCCAGAGGCTTCCCACTTCTTAGGCAAGTATGTTTTTTTAATACATTTTGCCAGAGCACCCTGGGATGTCCATTTACTGCCAGAGCGCCCTGGGAGGTCAGTTTACTGCTAGTACAGGAATATAAAACAGAAAACTAAGAGCCCAATATAGTGTAGTATGTATTTGAAAATAGGAGAGTATATGAATCGTAAGCATTTATACTTACAAACCAGGGTTACCACAAAGGCAACCACTGTAGAGGCAGGTGAGGAGTTTAAGCCTGTCCCCACTCAGGACTAAGATGTCGCTCTCTGTGGATAGGAGAAAAAGAGGGTGTAACACCCCTCCACCAGGGGTGGATATCTTAATTTGTAGAGATGTTCAGAGGTGCCAAAAGGATAACATTTGATAAAATAGTTTAAAATGTTCGGGAGGCGGTGAGGGGCCAACCAACCCAAAATAGATACAATGCTGTAAGTCGAAGTACTGTATATTCCTGCGTATAAGACTACTTTTTAACCCTTGAAAATCTTCTAAAAAGTTGGGGGTCGTCTTATACGCCGGGTATCATTGATGCTGGGTGATACCCCTTATCCTGTTACCGTCTCTCAGATCTCGCTGCTGAGGACTGTAGTGAAGCGGCGCAGGTGCATATGTGTGAGTTCTGAGAGGCAGAGAGGGAGGTAAATAGGATACAAGGGTGGGCCAGAGGAGTGAAAGAGGCGTGTTTTTATGGGCACAGAGCGATCTATTCTTCCATACTGCTCTGATGGACAGGGAGAGCTGACGAATCCACTTAGGGAGAGTTCACCAATCCAACCAGTCAATTGACTATATACTGTTATATACTGGGTACCACATACAGTACAGCACCAGTAAATGATTTTTTTTTTTTAATTTGGTGTACGTTGGAAGAGGGGTAGTCTTATACGGTGAGTATATCACAAACACTATATTTTAACTGAAAAAGTTGGGGGGTCGTCTTATACACCCAGTCGTCTTATACGCCAGAATATACGGTAATAACAATTTATTCACATACTCCTAGAAACAATTGGCAACATGTTTCGCGGGCATAACCCCGCTTCTTCAGGCAATAAACAGGAGTATCACACAGCCAGGGGTCCAGTATTATCAAATACGTATAAAACAGAGGTGCCAAAAGTATAAAAACAAAATCTTAAAAATTTAAAAAAGCTTTGGAGGCAGTGGTGGACTTACCTCCTGTAAGCAGACCCAAGAGGCTGTATTTATTCAACAAAGTATTTATTGGGTATACTCCCCCTGGAGTATACCCAATAAATACTTTGTTGAATAAATACAGCCTCTTGGGTCTGCTTACAGGAGGTAAGTCCACCACTGCCTCCAAAGCTTTTTTTAAATTTTTAAGATTTTATTTTTATACTTTTGGCGCCTCTGTTTTATACGTATTTGATCATATATATCCACCCTTGGTGGAGGGGGATACCCCTTTTTCCTACTGTCTACAGAGAGCGACTTCTTAAATCCTGAGTGAGGACAGGAAAATCTCCTCACCTGCCTATACAGTGGTTGCCTGGAGGTAACCCTGGTTTGTGAGTATAAATTTATACTCTTTTCATACTTCACTTGTTTTACCATATTACACTATTGGGCTCTCGGCTTCTCTTTTTACAGGGGTCCAGTATTAGCTTGGCAGTATTAGCTTGGCACCTCTAGCTGCTTGAAGAGGGTTGTGGTCCCGATCAGATTACAGACAAGCTCTTATTAGTAAACTTTGGAGGGTCTGCCCTCGGCGATGGGGGACCAGAGGACAGTGAGGGAATTGTGCATCCCAGGGTGCTCTGACAAACCATTGTCGGATATTTCATGTCTGATCAGCTGTTTTTTGCAGGTCAAAAAATTTCCCCCACTCAGCATATCAATGTCTTTTTACCAGTGTCAGAGATTTCATGTCTGATCAGCTTATTATCGCAGGTCAAAAAAAATTCCCATACTCATCTAACAATGGCGAGAGGACATATTGATATGCTATTTAATGTCTGATCAGCTCAATGTTGCTAGTCAAAACATTAGCCACACTCAGCATATCAATGTATTGTCACCAGTGTCAGATATTTCATGTCTGACAGGCTGTTTGCTGGTAAAACATTTCCCACACTCAGCATATCAATATGTTCTCTCACCAGCGTCAGATATTTCAGCTCTGACAAGCTTATTACTGCAGGTCAAAACCTTTCCCACACTCAGCATTTCAATATGTCCTCTAACAAGCGTCAGATATTTCATGTCTGTTCAGCTTATTATAGCAGGTCAAAACATTTCCCGCTCTTGGCATATCAATGTATTTTCGACAGTGTCAGATAGTTCATGTCTGATCAGCTGATTATTGCTGTTTAAAACATTTCCCACTCTCAGCATATCAATATGTTCTCTCGCCAGTGTCAGATATTTCAGCTCTGACAAGCTGTTTGCTGGTAAAACCTTTCCCACACTCAGCATATTAATATGTCCTCTCACCAGTGTCAGATATTTCATGTCTGATCAGCTTATTATTGCAGGTCAAAACATTTCCCACTCTTGGCATATCAATGTCTTCTCACCAGTGTCAAATATTTCAGCACTGACAAGCTGATATTTGCAGGTCAAAACATTTCCCACACTCAGCTTGTAAGTGATGAAATATCTGACACTCATGAGAGGATGTATTGATATGCTAAGTTCCTGGTCAAAACATTTCTCAATCAGCATATCAATATGCTTCTTACCAGTGTCAGATATTTCATGTCTGATCAGCTCATTATTGCAGGTCATCTTCTCACCAATGTCAGCCATTCAGCTCTTACAAGCTATTTGCAGGTCAAAACATTTCCCACACTCAGCATATCAATATGTTCTCTCGCCAGTGTCAGATATTTCAGCTCTGACAAGCTGTTTTCTGGTAAAACATTTCCCACACTTAGCATGTCAATATGTCCTCTAACAAGCGTCAGATATATCATGTGTGATCAGCTGATTATTGCTGTTTAAAACATTCCCCACTCTCAGCATATCAATATGTCCTCTCACCAGTGTCAGATATTTCACGTCTGATCAGCTTATTGCAGGTCAAAACCTTTCCCACTCTCAGCATATCAATGTCTTCTCACTAGTGTCAAATATTTCAGCACTGACAAGCTGATATTTGCAGGTCAAAACATTTCCCACACTCAGCATTTCAATACATCCTCTCATGAGTGTCAGAGTGTGGGACATGTTTTGACCTGCAAATATCAGCTTGTCAGTGCTGAAATATTTGACACTGGTGAGAAGACATTGATATGCTGAGAGTGGGAAAGGTTTTGACCTGCAATAAGCTGATCAGACGTGAAATATCTGACACTGGTGAGAGGACATATTGATATGCTGAGAGTGGGGAATGTTTTAAACAGCAATAATCAGCTGATCACACATGATATATCTGACGCTTGTTAGAGGACATATTGACATGCTGAGTGTGGGAAATGTTTTACCAGCAAACAACTTGTCAGAGCTGAAATATCTGACACTGGTGAGAGAATATATTGATATGCTGAGTGTGGGAAATGTTTTGGCCTGCAATAATCAGCTGAACAGACATGAAATATCTGACGCTTGTTAGAGGACATATTGAAATGCAGAGTGTGGGAAATGTTTGGACCTGCAAATAGCTTGTAAGAGCAGAAATGGCTGACACTGGTGAGAAGATGAGCTGCAATAATCAGCTGATCAGACATGAAATATCTGACACTGGTAAGAAGCATATTGATATGCTGAGTGTGGGAAATGTTTTGACCAGGAACTTAGCTTGTAAGGGCTGAAATATCTGACACTCATAAGAGGATGTATTGATATGCTAAGTTCCTGGTCAAAACATTTCCCAATCAGCATATCAATATGCATCTTACCAGTGTCAGATATTCATGTCTGATCAGCTGATTATTTCAATATGTCCTCTAACAAGCGTCAGATATTTCATGTCTGTTCAGCTTATTATTGTAGGTCAAAACATTTCCCACACTCGGCATATCAATGTATTTTCAAAAGTGTCAGATAGTTCATGTCTGTTTAGCTGATTATTGCTGTTTAAAACATTTCCCACTCTCAGCATATCAATATGTCCTCTCACTAGTATCCGATATTTCACGTCTGATCAGCTTATTATTGCAAGTCCAAAACAATTCCCACACTCAGCATATCAATATGTCCTCTAACAAACGTCAGATATATCATGTCTGTTCAGCTTATTATTGCTGGTCAAAACATTTCAAACACACATCATATCAATACATCCTCTCATGAGTGTCAGAGATTTCAGCTCTTACAAGCTAAGTTTCTGGTCAAAACATTTCCCAATCAACATATTAATATGCTTCTTACCAGTGTCAGATATTTCATGTCTGCTCAGCTGATTATTGCAGGTCATCTTCTCACCAGTGTCAGCTATTTCAGCTCTTACTAGCGGATTATTGGAGGTCAAAACATTCCCCACACTTGGCATATCAATGGGCTCTATTTACAAAGGGCAGTTCGGTAAAATAATTTTAATATTTTAAACAGTTTTTTTCCAAATTCACTAAAGATTTTCCGCATGAGGCAGAAGTTTGGTAATTTACTGAACAAACATGCTTCAATTCTCTAAGCCCTACTCTGTAAGTGTCACTTACCAGCCGTGGGGCAGGGAGCTGTGTGTATGTGTCGGAGGTTTTCTCTGCAGGTCTTCTCTCCCCATCATCCCTTTAGATGTGCTCCAGCCACCAGGGGGAGCTCTTCAGTATGGCAGAATACAGATTTTCACACCTAAAGGGATGCAGAAAAGCCCCCTAAAATGTCACCTTCCTCTGCTACAGTGAAAGACCCACCCGATAACCAATCACATGTAATCAAATTGAGAAGCACGGCCGTGTGGCTCTCCCTATTGGCTGCCTGGTTCTCCCTAAAGGCTGTCTGTCAAATCTACCGCACAGAGAGATCATGAAGGAAGTGAGGTTATCGGTTGCTATGAGCTGGAGAAAAATACCAAACACTTTTGCCCGGTATACCGAATGTGGAAATCTTTGTGAATTGTAATTTCTTGACATCTCCTGAGGCATTTATGACACAAGTCGGTAATTTACCTCACTAGTTGGTAATATTAATTTTCAGTCAGTAATTCAGTCATAATTAGGGAAAGTGATCAGTAAAATCAGATGTTTTCAGCATTACCAAATGCAGTAATGCTTTGTGAATAGAGCCCAATTTGTCATTTCATGAGTGTCAGATAATTCAGCTCTTACAAGCTGATTATTGCAGGTCAAACCATTTCCCATACTCCTCTAACAATGGCAAGAAGACATATTGATATGCTATTTTATGTCTAATCCGCTTACTATTGCAGTTTAAAACATTTCCCACACTCAGCATATCAATATGTACTCTCACCAGTGTCAGTTATTTCAACTCTGACAAGCTGATTACTGCTGTTCAAAACATTTCCCACACTCAGCATATCAATAAGTCCTCTCATCAGAGTCAGTTATTTCAGCTCTGACAAGCTATTTGCTGGTCTAATCATTTACCACACTCAGCATTTCAATGTCTTCTCAACAGAATCAGATATTTCAGCATTGATAAGGTGATATTTGCTGGTTAAAAGAATTCCCACACTTAACATATCAATATGTCCTCTCACCAGTGTCCTATAATTCATGGCTGATCAGCTTATTATTGCAGGTCAAAATATTTCCCACACTCAGCATATCAACATGTTTTCTCACCAGTGTCAGATATTTCACATTTGCTGGTTGAAATATTTCCCACACTCCTCTGACACTGATGAGAGGACATATTGATATGCTATGTCTTGTCCGATCAGCTTATTATTGCAGGTCAAAAACATTTCCTACATTCAGCATATGATGTCATCAGTTTATTTTCCCCTCTGGTTTCCTTTAAGTAATACAGACCTATATATAAGACCCGAAACAGACAACTGAGGAGAATAGAAGGACGAGACACAACTGGGTCATATGCAGACCAGCAGCTCAGTGCACCAAATAATGTCTGATCAGTTTTCATTCCTGTTTGGCTTTCTGTTGCTTACAGGCAGCATGTTGGAGCTCTCTGGCTCCTTCTTGCCATCTCACTATCAATGTTCCCCTATGTAACATGGCTTTACATCTACGTCAGCAAGGAGATGACATCATGGCCAATCAGTACTATAGAGAGAGGAGGATTGCCGCAGGAATGCCACATTACTGCATCTTGGAATTTTAGCCCAATATCAGAACTCAGAAGCATTGGACCAATCAAAGAATGGAGAATGCTTTCAGCGGAAATCATATTACAACTGTTATTTTACATGTGACACAAGACTCTGATATTACCCAATATTTCATTTCATTTGGCCTAAAATTTCCATGGTATTCCGATTACTGCAGTAAATTTCCTCTTCCTCTGATTGGTCCAATACTCAAAATTATTATAATTAACCAACTTTTTTAACAAAATGACAAAAAAACTTTCCTCTGAAATGGGTAATCTGCATTTTCAGTAATCCGATTTTTTTTCTAGAATCGGAGATCGCCATTTCCGACCATCTCTAAGAAACTTGCAATCAGGTCCTTTCAACCACAAAGCAGCCTTATTAAGCACTGGAATACACCCATCACAAACATGTCAGTGTTTCTTCTTCTGAAACTATTGGCAGACTTGACTGGAGAATAGCAACAAGGGAAAACACGGGGGGAGGGGGGGTCATATCTACACAATGGATTTTTTTTAATACATTAAAAAAGAGTGCTGTGGTAATTTGAAGGCCAGAGAAAGCTGCTAGTGAAATATTGGAAAAAATTACCAATAATCCACTACTTAATTTTGGATATTAAAGATCAGTTATTTTCACCTAACCTTGTTCTCAAGCAAGCTGTCCCTCTACCGATCCCTAATCGGTCCCCCACCACAAAATGCCTAATCAACCACCCAAGCGATGCCTAACCCTAACTGCCCGCCCCACCAACTGCAATTCCCGCCCATCCATAATATAAGATGTTGTGACAACCCGAATCCCTCTTTAAAGTTCTATGATTTTAGATGTGGGGGATTCATTATTTTCTTTCTAGACCCTTCTCTTAGCTACGACACCTGTTTGTAGGGCCCTTACATATATATTTGCAACCATATACGGTATATTTCCTTATAGAAGGCTCGGTTGTCTGTTACAACACCATTTATTTTTGTCATTTATTTTGCTAGGAACAAAGATACCTGAAGAATTAGTGGAGATTTTGAAAGCCGAGTCCTTCCATTCCCACTCTGAGAGACTTCAGTCTGAAAAGAATGGCTGGTTTACATGAAGATGACTTATATGGATCCTTAGAGATGCAGATCACACCTCATTGCTGATAATATAATACATGATACACTAAACATTCCTGTTGTGCAGACAAGTCCAGAGTAATTGGTATCATCCTGATTCAATACTTCTGAATTAAGAGATAAAGGGAAGACCATAAGTCCAAAGTGAGTAAAGTATGTAGGGTGTCAAGCCCTCATAAATTACTTTATGCAGGTGCGAAGGGTCTCATTTAATCAGAAGCTCCCCTTTGATACCTGACTCACTGGATCTGGCAGCCAGATGGAGCCGAATGCACATCAGGGGTATAGGACACCCCTGTGCCTCTCTGGCAATCTGCACAGCACTTTGTAATCCCGATCACCTTGTCATTAGTGTTGGGCGAACATCTAGATGTTCGGGTTCGGGCCGAACAGGCCGAACATGGCCGCGATGTTCGGGTGTTCGACCCGAACTCCGAACATAATGGAAGTCAATGGGGACCCGAACTTTTGTGGTTTGTAAAGCCTCCTTACATGCTACATACCCCAAATTTGCAGGGTATGTGCACCTTGGGAGTGGGTACAAGAGGAAAAAAAAATTAGCAAAAAGAGCTTATAGTTTTTGAGAAAATCGATTTTAAAGTTTCAAAGGGAAAACTGTCTTTTAAATGCGGGAAATGTCTGTTTTCTTTGCACAGGTAACATGTTTTTTGTCGGCATGCAGTCATAAATGTAATACATATAAGAGGTTCCAGGAAAAGGGACCGGTAACGCTAACCCAGCAGCAGCACACGTGATGGAACAGGAGGAGGGTGGCGCAGGAGGAGAAGAAGGCCACGCTTTGTGAGACACAACAACCCCGGCCTTGCATGAGGGCAAGAAGCGTGCGGATAGCAGGCTTTGTACCGCCATGCAGTCATAAATGTAATAAAGATAAGTGGTTCAATAAACAGGGACCACGCGGCAACGCTAACCCAGCAGCAGCAGACGTGATGGAACAGGAGCAGGCGCAGGAGGAGAAGGCCACGCTTTGTGAGACACAACAACCCAGGCCTTGCATGAGGGCAAGAAGCGTGCGGATAGCAGGCTTTGTACCGCCATGCAGTCATAAATGTAATAAAGATAAGTGGTTCAATAAACAGGGACCACGCGGCAACGCTAACCCAGCAGCAGCAGACGTGATGGAACAGGAGCAGGCGCAGGAGGAGAAGGCCACGCTTTGTGAGACACAACAACCCAGGCCTTGCATGAGGGCAAGAAGCGTGCGGATAGCAGGCTTTGTACGGCCATGCAGTCATAAATGTAATAAAGATAAGTGGTTCAATAAACAGGGACCACGCGGCAACGCTAACCCAGCAGCAGCAGACGTGATGGAACAGGAGGAGGCGCAGGAGGAGAAGGCCACGCTTTGTGAGACACAACAACCCAGGCCTTGCATGAGGGCAAGAAGCGTGCGGATAGCATGCTTTGTACCGCCATGCAGTCATAAATGTAATAAAGATAAGTGGTTCAATAAACAGGGACCACGCGGCAACGCTAACCCAGCAGCAGCAGACGTGATGGAACAGGAGCAGGCGCAGGAGGAGAAGGCCACGCTTTGTGAGACACAACAACCCAGGCCTTGCATGTGGACAAAAAGCGTGCGGATATAGCAGCAATGCTTTTTGCCGCCATGCAGTCATAAATGTAATACAGATGAGAGGTTCAATAAACAGGGCCCGGAAACGCAACACCATCCCAGATGTTCATTGGTCATGTTACTTGGTTGGGGTCCTGGAGTGTTGCGTAGTCATTTCCAATCCAGGATTGATTCATTTTAATTTGAGTCAGACGGTCTGCATTGTCTGTAGAGAGGCGGATACGCCGATCTGTGACGATGCCTCCGGCAGCACTGAAACAGCGTTCCGACATAACGCTGGCTGCCGGGCAAGCCAGCACCTCTATTGCGTACATTGCCAGTTCGTGCCAGGTGTCTAGCTTCGATACCCAATAGTTGAAGGGTGCAGATGGATGGTTCGACACAGCTACGCCATCTGACATGTAGTCCTTGACCATCTTCTCCAGGCGATCGGTGTTGGAGGTGGATCTGCACGCTTGCTGTTCAGTGGGCTGCGGCTGCATGGGTGTCAGAAAATTTTCCCACTCCAAGGACACTGCCGATACCATTCCCTTTTGGGTACTAGCTGCGGCTTGCGTTGTTTGCTGCCCTCCTGGTCGTCCTGGGTTTGCGGAAGTCAGTCTGTCTGCGTACAACTGGCTAGAGGAGGGGGAGGATGTCAATCTCCTCTCTAAAGTCTCCACAAGGGCCTGCTGGTATTCTTCCATTTTGACCTGTCTGACTCTTTCTTCAAGCAGTTTTGGAACATTGTGTTTGTACCGTGGATCCAGAAGGGTATAAACCCAGTAATTGGTGTTGTCCAGAATGCGCACAATGCGTGGGTCACGTTCAATGCAGTCTAGCATGAATTGAGCCATGTGTGCCAGAGTCCTACCAGAATCCTCATCATCCTCTTGTGAGCGTTGTGATAGTTGTTGTGATGCATCATAGTCGTCACCTTCCTCCTGGTCTGCTTCTGCTGACCATTCGCGTTGAATTGTGGAAGTCCAACGTGCACCGCTCTGGCCCTCGTCAGTGGTGGCATGAAATTCCTGCTCCAACTCCAGCTGTTCCTCCTCCTCTTCTTCGTCATAGCTGCTGGGGCCAGCGTTCCCTGAGGCGGATGGCCTGATGTTGGTACCATCACGCTGATCGTTTTCTCCTTCAGATTCCCCCAGTTGCATCATGACAGCTGTTTCCTTGATTTTTAACATCGACCTCTTCAGTAAACACAGCAGTGGTATGGTAATGCTGACTGAAGAGTTGTCACTGCTCACAAGCAACGTGGATTGCTCAAAATTTTGGAGGACTTGGCAGAGGTCCAACATGTTGGCCCAATCGGATCCACAGAAGCTTGGCAGCTGGCCGGATGCGCCTCGGTACTGCGCCGTCATGTACTGGACCACTGCACTCTTCTGCTCGCAAAAGCGGGCTAGCATGTGCAGCGTAGAATTCCAGCGCGTAGGGACATCACACAGCAAGCGATGGTGGGGGAGATTGAAGCGCTCCTGCATCTTGGCGAGTGCCCCCGAAGCAGTACTGGAATTTCTACAATGTTTGGACACTCGACGCACCTTCAACAGCAGATCGGGCACGCCTGGGTATGTCCTCAGGAACCGCTGAACTACTAGGTTCATCACGTGCGCCAGGCAAGGGATGTGTGTCAGCTTAGCCAACCTTAAAGCGCGAATGAGATTACTCCCATTATCACACACAACCATGCCCGGTTTCAGGTCCAGCGGTGCCAGCCACAAATCCGTCTGTTCCTTTATTCCCCTCCAAATTTCCTCCCCTGTGTGCTGCTTATCCCCAAGGCAGATTAGCTTCAGCAACGCTTGCTGACGCATGCCAACAGCTGTGCTGCACTGCTTCCACGATCCTACTGCTGCTGGGTTAGCGTTTCCGGATGAGGTACAGCTTTGAGATGCGTTGGAGGAGAAGGAGTCAGAGAGGTAGGTGCTGCTGTTATCCAGTGGGAGGGACGGCGGTGCAGCTGTTTGTGGCGTGGGCAACACCCGTGCCGTAGCAGGTGAGGAATCGCTGCCAGGCTCCACAAGGTTCACCCAGTGCGCGGTAAGGGAGATGTATCGACCCTGGCCGAACGCACTCGTCCAGGTGTCAGTGGTGAGGTGAACCTTGCAGGCAACGGCATTCTTCAAGCTTCGGGTTATTTTGCTGACCACGTGCTCATGCAACTCAGGCACTGCAGAGCGTGCAAAGTGGTAGCGGCTGGGAACCACGTAACGTGGGATGGCCACTGACATCATGCCCTTGAAGCTGTTTGTCTCCACCAATCGATATGGCAGCATTTCGCAGGCCAGAAGCTTGGCTATGCTGGCTGTTACTGCCATGGCCCGGGGGTCATTTGCTGGCAATTTCCTCTTGCGCTCAAACATCTCCGACACAGACAACTGAACCGTAGCGCTGCACACGGAAGGGCTGTTGGTTGTTGTGTTTGATGAACACTGGGAGACCTCAAGAGCACTACTCCGGAAAGTGACAGTGTCAGCGTCGTCTGATGTTTGTGAATGTTGTGAACCACGCAATGGCTGGGCTACTGCTGCTGCTGAGGCGGGTCTGGTGAACCCAAGGGAGGCAGTGTTGTTTCTGGTACCCTGTCCTGACGCGTTTGCCCAAAGAGTGGGATGTTTGGATAGCATGTGACGGCTCATGCTGGTGGTGGAGAGGTTGTTAATATTTTTCCCCCTGCTCAGGCGGGTCTTGCACACCTTGCAAATCGCCATGGTAACATCCTCAGTGCAGTCTTCAAAGAAAGCCCAGACTTTGGAGCACCTGCCTCCTTGCTGGCGATTTCTGTTTGCTCCTCTTTTGCCTCTCACTTGAACTTCCACGCTTGTGGTGCCTGAAATTGCGCGCCGCCTACCTTGTGGCACAAGGCGAACTCGTGCAGCAGTGTGTTCTTCAACAGACTCATCTGTGCTGCTGCTACGACGGCGATGTTCTCGTTCACAAACAAAATCTGGGTCTCTGTCCACATTGTCCATACCCTCCTCTTCCATCTCCTCAAACTCGTCATATGTCATTGTGGGCCACCGCCGTGGAGTAGAGCTCCCCACAACAACCTCTGCGCAGCACACTCCAACGTCGTCTTCCAGATCTTGTCGGCCGACCTCCTGCAATTGCAACCCCTCCTGCCCAAATTGCTCTGGGATTTGGGTTTCCGAGTCCTCTTCGGACTCGCCTCGTATTTCAGTGCGCGGTACATTTCCCACAGTTAACGGTTGTGAATCCAGGCACAACATTTCTGGCTGTTCCTCCATTGACCTTTGAAAGGTGGAAGTTTGTTGGGCTGGGAATAGCTCCTGCGAATACCCCATTGTGTCCTGAGGTAATTCATCGGACTGGTTATCTGGCAGTTGTGTGCGTGGTGTCGCTGCCGGTTGTGTCAGCTTTGTGCCCACTGGCTCCTTGTAACTGGCTGAGGACTCGGACCTCGTGCGTGATGTGCTGGTGCTGCTTAACCCACTGCTGGACGCTTGAGAGGTCATCCAAGTAATTATCTGGTCCTGTTCTTTTGGATTTGTGAGGGTTGTTGTCCTGGACAACATGGGTGGTATTGAGTGGGTTTTCTTGGGTGCTCCCCTGTGGCCTGTACGTGAACCGTCAGGGGAAACACCTCTTCCCTTGCCCCTCCCTCTTTCACCGGATTTCTTCCTCATTTCACTTATCCTTACAGTACACGCTGACTGGCAGCAGTACAGTGGCAGTACAGAAATGCTATACAGTACCACTATTCCCAGCAGCGACACAGAGCACAATGCTATACAGTGACGGGTGAGCGGTGTACCACTATTCCCAGCAGACACAGAACAGTGAACAGAATGCTATATAGTGTGGCTGAGCGAGCGGTGTACCACTATTCCCAGCAGACACAGAACAGTGAACAGAATGCTATATAGTGTGGCTGAACGAGCGGTGTACTACTGTTCCCAGCAGACACAGAACAGTACACAGAATGCTATATAGTGTGGCTGAACGAGCGGTGTACTACTGTTCCCAGCAGACACAGAACAGTACACAGAATGCTATATAGTGTGGCTGAACGAGCGGTGTACTACTGTTCCCAGCAGACACAGAACAGTGAACAGAATGCTATATAGTGTGGCTGAGCGAGCGGTGTACCACTATTCCCAGCAGACACAGAACAGTGAACAGAATGCTATATAGTGTGGCTGAGCGAGCGGTGTACCACTATTCCCAGCAGACACAGAACAGTAAACAGAATGCTATATAGTGTGGCTGAGCGAGCGGTGTACCACTATTCCCAGCAGACACAGAACAGTGAACAGAATGCTATATAGTGTGGCTGAGCGAGCGGTGTACCACTATTCCCAGCAGACACAGAACAGTGAACAGAATGCTATATAGTGTGGCTGAGCGAGCGGTGTACCACTATTCCCAGCAGACACAGAACAGTGAACAGAATGCTATATAGTGTGGCTGAGCGAGCGGTGTACCACTATTCCCAGCAGACACAGAACAGTGAACAGAATGCTATATAGTGTGGCTGAGCGAGCGGTGTACTACTGTTCCCAGCAGACACAGAACAGTACACAGAATGCTATATAGTGTGGCTGAACGAGCGGTGTACTACTGTTCCCAGCAGACACAGAACAGTACACAGAATGCTATATAGTGTGGCTGAACGAGCGGTGTACCACTATTCCAAGCAGACACAGAACAGTGAACAGAATGCTATATAGTGTGGCTGAGCGAGCGGTGTACCACTATTCCCAGCAGACACAGAGTGGCAGTAAACAGAATGCTATATAGTGTGGCTGAGCGAGGTACACAGAGTGGCAGTAAACAGAATGCTATATAGTGTGGCTGTGCAAGCGGTGTACTACTATTCCCAGCAGACACAGAGTGGCAGTAAACAGAATGCTATATAGTGTGGCTGAGCGAGGTACACAGAGTGGCAGTAAACAGAATGCTGAGCGAGCGGTGTACTACTATTCCCAGCAGCGACACACAATGACTGGGGGGGACCCTGGCTAGCGTGGCTGGAGCGCGAACTACCCTGCCTGCCTACCCAAAGCTAAACCCACAGACAAATGGCGGAGATATGACGTGGTTCGGGTATTTATTTACCCGAACCACGTGACAGTTCGGCCAATCAGAGCGCGTTCGGGTCCGAACCACGTGACCCGTTCGGCCAATCACAGCGCTAGCCGAACGTTCGGGGAACGTTCGGCCATGCGCTCTTAGTTCGGCCATATGGCCGAACGGTTTGGCCGAGCACCGTCAGGTGTTCGGCCGAACTCGAACATCACCCGAACAGGGTGATGTTCTGCAGAACCCGAACAGTGGCGAACACTGTTCGCCCAACACTAGGCCTGGGTTGTTGTGTCTCACAAAGCGTGGCCTTCTCCTCCTGCGCCTCCTCCTGTTCCATCACGTGTGCTGCTGCTGCTGCTGCTGCTGCTGGGTTACCGTTGCCGGTCCCTGTTTATGGAACCTCTTATCTTTATTACATTTATGACTACATGGCGGTACAAAGCATGCTATCCGCACGCTTTTTGTCCTCATGCAAGGCCTGGGTTGTTGTGTCTCACAAAGCGTGGCCTTCTCCTCCTGCGCCTCCTCCTGTTCCATCACGTGTGCTGCTGCTGCTGCTGCTGCTGGGTTAGCGTTGCCGCGTGGTCCCTGTTTATTGAACCTCTTATCTTTATTACATTTATGACTACATGGCGGTACAAAGCATGCTCTCCGCACGCTTTTTGTCCTCATGCAAGGCCTGGGTTGTTGTGTCTCACAAAGCGTGGCCTTCTCCTCCTGCGCCTCCTCCTGTTCCATCACGTGTGCTGCTGCTGGGTTAGCGTTGCCGCGTGGTCCCTGTTTATTGAACCACTTATCTTTATTACATTTATGACTGCATGGTGGTACAAAGCATGCTATCCGCACGCTTCTTGTCCTCATGCAAGGCCTGGGTTGTTGTGTCTCAAAGCGTGGCCTTCTCCTCCTGCGCCACCCTCCTCCTGTTCCATCACGTGTGCTGCTGCTGGGTTAGCATTACCGGTCCCTTTTCCTGGAACCTCTTATATGTATTACATTTATGACTGCATGCCGACAAAAAGCATGTTACCTGTGCAAAGAAAACAGACATTTCCCGCATTTAAAAGACAGTTTTCCCTTTGAAACTTTAAAATCGATTTTCTCAAAAACTATAAGCTCTTTTTGCTAAATTTTTTTTCCTCTTGTACCCACTCCCAAGGTGCACATACCCTGTAAATTTGGGGTATGTAGCATGTAAGGAGGCTTTACAAAGCACAAAAGTTCGGGTCCCCATTGACTTCCATTATGTTCGGAGTTCGGGTCGAACACCCGAACATCGCGGACATGTTCGGCCTGTTCGGCCCGAACCCGAACATCTAGATGTTCGCCCAACACTAGTGTACACTCAGACAGTGAGTGCACGCACGCAGGAGCTAGTAGCCTATGAACACATTGACTGAGTGTCCTAGACTCCTAGTACAGTAAGAGTAAGTAGTAACAGTAAGTAGAACTAACTAATTACAATAATCAATCAGCGATCAGAAGGAAATAGAGTGTGTGTTGTGTGTGTACACTCAGACAGTGAGTGCACGCACGCAGGAGCTAGTAGCCTATGAACACAGTGACTGAGTGTCCTAGACTCCTAGTACAGTAAGAGTAAGTAGTAACAGTAAGTAAGTAGAACTAACTAATTATGATAATCAATCAGCGATCAGAAGGAAATAGAGTGTGTGTTGTGTGTGTACACTCAGACAGTGAGTGCAGTGCGCACACGCAGGAGCTAGTAGCCTATATGAACAGTGACAGTGAGAGACTCCCTACGGGTACAGTAAGAGTAAGTAGTAAGTAAGTACAACTAACAATAATCTATCAGTAATCAGAAGGAAATAGAGTGTGTGTACACACAGACAGTGAGTGAGTGCACACACGCAGGAGCTAGCTAGTAGCCTATAAACAGTGACAGTCAGTGAGTGTCCTACTCCTAGTACAGTATAACTACAATACTATTAGTAAAGGACAGCAGAAATACTGGTATAGATGAGAGAAATAAACAGAGGACAGCTGCCCACAGAGGCAAGGCCCCCCTGAGGCCTAAACCTGTAAGCTTGCAGCAGCTGCCTGTCTCTAATGTAACACACAAGCTACTAACTAAAATACAATGTCTAACTAACAATATAGGTGTGTATAGGAGGTGTATGTGAGCAAAAACGCTAGGTAAATGACCACAATAGAGCTCTTGCTAAGCCAAAGCACAAAGGAGCAACTCTCTCTCTGTACAAGTCTCAGGCAAGCACGGAGAAACGTAACATGGCGGCCGCTATTTATAGGGTAGGGGCTGGCCAGGGTCCCCCTCTGTGATTGGCTGCCGTCAGAGGGCCTGGGAGCCCTCTGATTGGCTCTAAGGACATCAATCTGGGCTATGACGCTATTCGAGCTCGGTACCGAGCTCGAATAGCGCCGGGTTGCTCGAATAGCTCGAATAGTGAATGGGCTATTCGAGTGTACTCGGATAGCCCATTCGAATAGCTCCAGCTATTCGGAGCTCGAATACCGAGCTCGAATAGCTGAAAAAGAGCTCGAATATTCGAGCTACTCGAATATTCGAGCTCTGCTGAGCACCACTGACCACAAGTTCTCAATGGGATTAAGATCTGGGGAGTTTCCAGACAATGGACCCAAAATTTCAATGTTTTGGTCTCCGAGCCACTTTGTTGTCACTTGCCTTATAACACGGTACTCCTTGCCTTATAATACGGTACTCCATCGTGCTGGAAAATGCATTGTTCATCACCCAACTGTTGTTGGATTGTTGGAAGATGTTGCTGTTGGAGGCTGTTTTGGTACCATTCTTTATTTGTGGCTTTGTGTGTTTTTTGTTTTGGTTTTTTTGGGGCAAAATTGTGAGTGAGCCCACTCTGTTGGATGGGAAGCAACCCCACACATGAATGGTGTCAGATATATTGGTAGGTGAACAGAGGCGCCAGAAGGATAAAAGTACATAACAGTTTTAAAAATTGCTGGGAGGAAGTGGTGGACTCGCCTCCGTTAAAGCAGACACCAAGGACTGTAAATATATAGATATACATATTTATTGAAAATACCCCAAAGATGCAACGCGTTTCGTGGGCACAGCCCACTTCTTCAGGCAATAAGCAGGGGATAAACAGCAATTCAGTTATAGCAAGCAGAGCACCTCTGCTTGCTGTTGTTTATCCCCTGCATATTGCCTGAAGTCTTGCTGTGCCCGCGAAACGCTTTGCATCTTTGGGGTATTTTCAATAAATGTGTGTATCTATCTATATATTTACAGTCCTTGGTGTCTGCTTTAACGGAGGCGAGTCCTCCACTTCCTCCCAGCAATTTTTTAAAACTGTTATGTACTTTTATCCTTCTGGCGCTTCTGTTCACCTACCAATATATTTGAGTCCACCTTAGGTGGAGGGGTGATCTACCCCCCTTTCTTCCTATCTACAGAGAATGACTTCTTAATCCTGAGTGAGGATAGGTCTAATCTCCTCACCTGCCTAATGAGTGGTTACCTAGGTGGTAACCCGTGTTTGTGAGGATTACCATCTCACTGTTTCATTTATCCAATCAATTTTGACCTACTACACCATATTGGGCTCTCGATTTTCTCTTCAACTTTATGAATGGTGTCAGGATGCTTTACTGTTGGCATGACACAGGACTGGTGGTAACGCTCACCTTTTTCTTCTCCTGACTAGCCTTTTTCCAGATGGCCCAAACAATTGAAAAGGGGCTTCATTAGAGAATATGACTTTGCCCCAGTCCTCAGCAGTCCAGTCACCATACTTTCTGCAGAAGATCAATCTGTACCTGATGTTTTTTTGGGGGGAGAGAAGTGGCTTCTTTGCTGCCCTTCTTAACACCAGGCCATCTTCTAAATTCTTCACCTCACTGTGCGTTCAGATGCGCTCACACCTGCCTGCTGCCATTCCTGAGCAACCTCTGCACTGGTTCCATGCCGATCACGCAGCTGAAACCTCTTTAGGAGACTATCCTGGCACTTGGTGGACTTTCTTGGATGCCTGAAGCCTTCTTACCAAGAACTGAACCTTTTTTCTTGACATTGTTGATGATTGTATAAATTGTTGATTTAGGTGCAATCTTAGCCACAATATCCTTGCCTGTGAAGCTTTTTTTTTTTTTCTATACATTGATGGCTACATGTGTTTCTTTGCTGGTCACCATGGTTAACAATGGAAGGTCAATAATTTCAAGCATCACCCTCTTTTTAACATGTCAAGTCTGCCATTCTAACCCAAGCAGTCTAATGATCTCCAGCTTTGTGCTCAACATTCTCAACTGAGTTAATTACTGCAATGTTCTCAGCAGGTCCTTCGGTACCGATGTAGGTATATGTCTGTTTATCTATGTATGTGTGTTTATTGTATTTATAAAGCGCCAATATATTATGCAGCACTGGACATTAATTTAGGTTATGAACAGAACAGGACAGGACAGGACAGGACAGGACCTTTGTGGGTCTAGAGTGAAGACAGGAAGCAGTAATGGCCTGGAGGTGCCTGGCTGGCCCCGACCCGCGGTCCGCAGCGTCGGCACCCCAGGCCTGCGGCCTGGAGGTGCCTGGCTGGCCCCGACCCGCGGTCCGCAGCGTCGGCACCCCAGGCCTGCGGCCTGGAGGTGCCTGGCTGGCCCCGACCCGCGGTCCGCAGCGTCGGCACCCCAGGCCTGCGGCCTGGAGGTGCCTGGCTGGCCCCGACCCGCGGTCCGCAGCGTCGGCACCCCAGGCCTGCGGCCTGGAGGTGCCTGGCTGGCCCCGACCCGCGGTCCGCAGCGTCGGCACCCCAGGCCTGCGCATTTTCAGCTGCTTTTGAGAATTCTAAAATAATGTGGAGAACTGCAGTGCATTTTTGGAACTCTTGGAGTGCTGTTGAGCAGACAGGTAGTGCATAAAAAGGCAATTTTAAGCCTTTGTTCTGTGTGTTTAGGTGGGAGCCGTGAGAGTCTCTAGTTCAGAATCATCACGATGGCGACAGACCGTGCTGAGCGAGAGGAAGATGGCAGCCCGGAGATTGTATTGAGCGGTAACATCTTGGGATCTTTTACGGAGAGCAAACGGACACGAGACCTGATTGTCAACCTGCAGATGTCCTGTATGGAGCCGGTGAGCAGAGAGGTGTGCGCACAGAGGTTTAATGGTGAGTGAAGCAGTCTGCGAATCACTAGATCCATATGTGTGTGACTGCGGGACATAGTGAGTCCTGCTGATCCAGAATCTGTTTGTGGGTAGGGGTGGAGGGGGGATTGCTGGGGTAATAGATTGAACTCTGCACTTGGGGATTAGGCAGGGGTAGGAGACGAGAAGCCTGTATGTTCCTTGTCTGAGTCTCACCATCCTCTCCTTTCATTGTAGTTATGGACAATTATCAGGAGCAGCCTCACCTTCTGGATCCACATCTAGGTAAGTTATTTTCATAACCATAGACAACAGAGTCGGGGCCAGCAAGGCACCTCCAGGCTGCAGAGAAATGTTGCTAATGTTAATAAGTGTGGAGCCAGTTGACACTTCACTTTGTAAACAGATCACTTTGTAAACAGATCACTTTGTGAACCTGTCAGGGACGCTATATCAGGATCATGGGTTCAAAGTGATGGGTTCAGATCAGGGTCATGGCTACAGAGTCATTGCTGCAGATCAGGTTCATAGTGTCAGAACAGGGTCAGGACTCCAGTCAGTGGCTCAGATAAGTCATGCCGTGGAGTCGTGGGTTCAGATCAGGGGTGTGGCTCCAGAGTCATGGGTTCAGATCAGTCATGGGCTCAGATCAGGATAATGGTGTTTACATTTTGAACCAATTTCTGACTCTGATGCCTATTATAATTTGTATGTAATCAAAAGTAAACCCATTCAGTTATAACGTTTTTTTTATTATTACTATTTAGTATTTATATAGCTCCGACACCTTACGCAGAGCTGTACTCAGTATATTGTCTTGTCACTTAACCTTTTCAGCCGCGCGGACGTGAGCAGCGGCAAGTGCTAGAGCCGCAGGGACGCGCTAGTCACGTCCCTGCAGTTTGGGTGGTCTGCAGGCGATCGTGCGGGCAGATGCCCGCGATCGCGCTGCTGCTGCTAGCAGAGGGGATTGGCTGCAGGGGACAAAAGTCCCCTGTGCCAATCCGAGCATGTCCGCCGAGAATAAACACTGTTTTTGTTCAAAAACAGTGTTTATTCTGTAAATGGAGCCGCCGCGCTATCTCCCGCCGCGATTTCCGCCGGTTTCCGCCGCCCGATCGTTAAATAACTTCCCCGCCGCTGCTGTGATCGGAGGCTTCTGATGGAAGCCTACGTCACTTCCCTGGTTACAATGTAGTGATACATTGTATCCCCATTAGCGTACATTGTACGCTAATGGGATTTTTGCTCAGTAGGGACATCTTGTGGCCAAATAGTATAACACACCTACTAACTTTGGGGAATAAAAATAAATGGTTATTTATGTCAAGAGGACATAAAATTAATAAATATTGGGCTAAAAATTAGTGATGGATGTAAAACTGAAAAAGTGCACCTTTATTTTCAAATAAAATATTGTCACCATACATTAAACTAGGGGTATAATTTTAACATTTAAATAATGAAGACAAATCGCCAAATAAAATGTGTGGATTTTAGTTATGGTTAATTATTTTAACACTGTAATGGCTGAAAACTGAAAAATAATGCATTTTTTTATTATTATTCCCATTATAATACAGTTAGATTAAAATAATTCTTAGCATAATTTACCCCACAAAGAAAGCCTAATTGCTGGCGGAAAAAACAAGGTATAGATCATTTTGCTGTGATAAGTACTGATAAAGCTATTGGGGAATGAAAGGGAGAAGCGCTGACAGGTGAAAATTCCTCTCGTCCATAAGGTGAAAAATCCCCGCGGGCTGAAATGGTTAAAGAGGAATGTTAGCCAAGGAATAAACTCCATTCCAGTCAGTAGCTGATACCCCCTTTCCCCTGAGAAATCTTTCCCTTTTCTCTAATAGATCATCAGGGGAGTCTGTATGGCTGATATTGTGGTGAAACCCCTCCCATAGTGTAATGTCAGGGCCATGGTCCTGACCGTTTGCTTTCTGAGAACCTCATTGCATTGTGGGAAAGAATGGCTTGTTCCAACTGTCAAGCAAGCAGTATTTCACTCTGTGCATGGAACTCTCAGTAATGAACATTCCGCACAGATCACCTGGCAGAACTAAAGACGTCACAACCAGTGATACATTTCAGAATGTTAATCAGGGAGAGGAAAGATTTTTACAATGGGAAAACACTGACTAAATAATCTGTAAATACTATTGTAAACCAATGTTTCTCAAACCTGTCCTCGTGACTCCCCAGCGGTGCACGGTTTGCAGGCAACCTCACTTATGCACAGGTGGGGTAGTTAGTGTCTCAGCTTGGTGGATTGCATGTAGCTGAGACACTAATTACCCCACCTGTGCATAAGTGAGGTTGCCTGCAAACCATGCGCTTTTGGGGAGTCATAAGGACAGGTTTGAGAAACTCACAATAAGCAATTTTATTGTTGTTTTCACTACAATTCCTATTTTACTGTCCCTCAGAGGGGCTCCCAATTGAATGCCTACCATAGCCCCATGTCTATATTGTGTAGTGTATGTATCATAGTCTGTATGTTTTTGGGATGTGGGAGGAAACTGGAGTGCCCGGGGGAAACCCATATAGACACGGGGAGAACATACAAACTCTGTCCTTTGTTATAAGGTTACTGAATAGCCAATAAGATGCAAATAATTCATAGATGTAGAATTATGCAACCTTCTGGTTAGTTCATTTAAATTGCATATATTTGCATAATTCTGCATAATCTCAGTTTTATTTGCATCTCATTAACCACTGACACGTCTATAGCCTTTCATTTGTGAGGGTTGTATATTATCTGAAGTATTCACACTGGCAGGGATGACACGCCTTGCATGGTAGGAAATGTATATTTACCATTTATTTCCTGTATGTGTGTGTAATTGGAGGAGGTTGGACATGCTGTGGATAAAGAAATCTGAGTTGGGAGTTTTTCTTGTCCGAAGCCCTGCATAGCAGTGTGAGTTATGGGCCCAGCACACTTCCGTTGCACTGTGAGCTTGCTTTTGACATACTAAAGATCGATCGATTTATTTTTTTTAGTATGTCAAAAGTAAGCTCACAGTGCAGCGGAAGTGTGCTGGGCCCGTAACCCAGAGGTTGATGTATCAAAACCATCCTCTGCTAGGCATTAATTCATTTTTGCACCTCACTTTATCGCATGGGTAAAACGGTTTCCATAGCCCTGTAAGAGAAAGTGTGATAAGGGCCCTGCCGTAACATAGATATTACGGTAGCTAAGACTACTCCTGGGCTTTTCTTGTGGTTGAAGAGGTGAGTGAACTGTGACACCACACTTAAAACAAAAAACAAAACAAAAACAAAAAACACAGCAAACCGAGAAGCTTCCCCATATTGGAACATTGGATTTGGTAAAGTCTTAAGCCAATGTGTTGACTCACCACACAGCCCTGCACCTGGCATGTGTCTCGTATGACTGTCTATAAGTAAGCTTTAGGTTAGCAGGAATGGTTGCATGGCCACCTAGCTTTTCATCCTTCCCACCCTTGCCCTGGAATCTTCCAGACTTCATAGTGCTGTCCTTTGCTGTGTGTGTGGTTGTTGGTATAGTGGTGAGCATAGCTGCCCTCCAAGCAGTGGACCTGGGTTCGATTCCCAGCCAAGGTATGTGAGCTTGCTTTTGACATACTAAAAACCCCAGAGAGAGAGAGAGAGAGAGAGCTAGAAATGGTGTTCTTTTTTACTATTGAATTGTAATCCGGGTTCGGATATCTGGGAGATATCCGCGGATATCCGGGTCGGTGGTGAAACTATCTGCAGATAGCTATCCGGATATCTGCCCAACTATCTGGAATCCGGATCCGGCCGGATACGGTAAAAATGGTCGGATATCCAAGTTACCCAGATACTCAAAATCCGGATGAGCATCCCTGTTACTCATGTTTTAACACTAGGAGTCTCCAGAGCTCTCGTCTCTCTCCTGGCTCAGTGCAGTGATAGTAGTCCTGCTTTGTCTTGCAGGGTGGATGTTGGAGTTACTGCTGGAAATTATACAGGATAAATCATCGCCTGATTTCTTCCACCTGGCCTTCAAATTCCTCCTTATCATTTCTGAGGTAAATCAGACAAACCCTGGCCTGGGTTTGCTCTCTGAAGGCCGGTGACACTGATATAGACTTTAGAGTATCGTACCATGTCAGCCATTAGTAAAAGCAAGAAGA